>NW_027101940.1:0-184554 GCF_035609145.1 Eleutherodactylus coqui | reverse complement strand
AGTCTATACAGTGAAGGGCTATTGATATAACCAAGTCTTTTTCACATGTGCTAAGTTACTTACCTCAATTCCTTCCATTCTGTTTGTGCTTTTTTTACATTTTAGTTATCTAGATGTAGGACTTTGCAATTTTCCTTATGAAATACCATTCTGTTAGTCGCCGCCCACTGTGCAAGCTTTTCTAGATCTTTTTGAATGCTCTCTCTCTCTTCCCTAGTGTTAGCTATCCCTCCTAGCTTTGTGTTGTCAGTAAATTTGATCAATTTGCCATCAATTCCCTTCTACAGATCACTTATAAAAATGTTGACCAACACTAGGCCTAGGACAGAGCCTTGTGGTACCCCACTTGATACATTCTTCCAGTTGGATGTGCAACCATTTATGATCACTCTGAGTACGATCACTCAGCCAGTTATGAATCCACCCAACAGTTGTCTTGTCAATCCCATATTTGGTCATTTTTTCAATAAATATGGTATGAGATACTTTGTCCAATGCTTTACTCGTCGCATTTTCCTGATCAACCCAGTCGGTGATACTGCCCTAGAAGGAAATTAAATTTGTCTGGCATGGCTTGTTTGTTACAAGTACATGCTGTTTAATAATGTGTTCAAAGAGCTTTCCCAGTATAGAAATCAGACTCACAGGCCTGTAGTTTCTTCCCTTTTTTGAAAATAGAAACAACATTCGACCTTTTTTAAACTTCTGGGACTTCTCCTGTTCTCCAGGAATTTTTAAAGATTATGTCGAGTGGTTCAGCAATTACCTCTGCTGCTTCCTTTACTATCCTAGAATGTAATTCATCTGGACCTTCAGACTTAAATTCATTTAAGTCTCATCATAGTTTTAAAAAGAATAAAAACAGCTGAATGTCTCTGGTTCTTGATGATGACCAGCCGTGTCACTCCCCCCCACTACCACATGGATACCACACCTACTTTACCTAAGCATATTTCTAGAATAATCTGCAACTTGCGATGTTCTTACATACACATGGAAAGGTTATTTATAACATTAGTTATACTATAACATAAAGCCCTATTGGTGTTATAGGCTAGTTCACAGCAGACTCCCTCTTTAAGGAAAAGATAAAATCATAGTGCCTCAATATAGATGTAGCAAAAATGCAGCAAATAAATAAATAAATAAATATATATATATATATATATATATATTATATATATATATATATATTATATATATATATATATATATATATACTATATATATATATATATATATATAGTTGTGCTAGATTTTAATATATCTACATAGAGGTGAAAACCCTCACTGACTGACTGACTTGCCACTAATTCTCTAACTTCCATGTGTAACACAAACATTAAATTTGGCAGGAGCATTACTCAGGTCCTAAATAGGAAAAGTAAAGGGGTCACAACTTGATATTGCAATGCTAAGTGCAGAAGTATTGACCCCCCCCCCCCCACCCCCCCCCGCCATGTAAAGTACCTAATCTAATTCTCTAACTTCCCGGTGTCTTAGAAACATGAAATTTGGCACGACAATTCTTTCTGTTCTAAATACGAAAAGTAAAGGGGTTGCAACTTGATTATTCAATGCACTTCTATTTATGTGACTTATGTTCTAAATATAAATATTCAGTCAAGAAAGAAAATGTGCGAAGAAGCTGGCAACCTATCCTTTTTCCTGAAGTATATTCTTTGCTGCTAGGACTTGCAGCTCGCCAAGGCTTCACACATGCTTTCAGCAGACTGAAGAAGGATTGACCTGTTGCATTCAGGTGAGATGCTTGCTTTTGTATTTGGAAGAAACTGTTCCCTCACCATCTCCATGTTTATAGATAACCTACATTCTTTTACTCCCTCAATAGTGCGGGGAAGGTAAGTTAATGTAATGCGACATCATTAGAATTTCCCCCCTCTCCAGTGACATCATCTGTTACAATCATAAATAGGAATGATGTAATGTGACATCATCAGAATCTCTCCCCTCTCCAGTGACATCATCTGTTATTACCATAGATAAGAATGATGTAATGTGACATCATCAGAATCTCTCCCCTGTCCAGTGACATCATCTGTTACAATCATAAATAAGAATGATGTAATGTGACATCATCTGTTATTACCATAGATTAGAATGATGTAATGTGACCTCATCAGAATCTCTCACCTCTCCAGTAAGCTGGAACAGTACCTCTAGGGTGAGATTTAATATACTCTCCGCAGTCTTATTTCTGTCCTTCTCCATCTTTGAACAGCAGAGGATTCTATATTGCTTAGACCTAAATGGAAAGATGATAAAAATATAATAATTAAAAGCACAAATCCCATGTAAAACACTGAAATTACTAGAGAGAATGAAAGAGAAGCATTTGAGGATATATTAACCCCTTAGGACATGGCCTTTTTCGCAGTTTGACTGTCCTCCCAACTTTCATCACTGGCGAAGCTGTCTGGGTTTTTTTTTGTATTTTTCAGTGGTGCTATTTAATCTATTAAACAACTTTTAAGGATGTTTAAGTGCAGTGAAATAGGGGAACCTCCCCCACAAATCTTGACGTCTGTGTGTGGAGTTTTGTTTCTGCAGTGTACACTAGGGTGGTTGGAAGACATAGTGGGGGGAAAAAAATGGCATATCTCTGTTGGGAACCTCTAGAAAGTTGCCAATTGGAGTAGAATTGAGATTTCAAAGTTTCAGCGTAATCAAATGACATTAAGACCTGCCTCATCCACCCGAAAAGTACTAAAAACCCACCATTAAAAAAAAAAAAAAACAAACTAGTGTGTGTGTGGGGGGGGGGGGGGGGGGGAGGGGTTCCGCTTTAAAATGTAAATGGAATATGTTATTTTTTTAGTATTGTACACAATCTTCCAGGCTTCAATTTTCACTCCTACAACTTGTTTTGAGGCGGAAATATATACGTTTGTAGGTAGAAAATACGAATATATATATAATTATACACACACACACACACACACACACAGCTATGTGTCTTTTTTATATGTATACTAATTCTATTTTTATATGCATACTAATTCTATACAATGCCATAATGCAAAAAACTTAATATGGACCTTACTGAAGCTTGGTTAGATATTACGCTAAAATCTTAGCAAGGCCGAGAGAGATGTGTCCAGGAACAGGGAGAGGCTGAAGGAGAACTGGATGAAGAGTGGAGGAGAACACATTCATCTTTCTCTAAATAAATGTTCACACAGAAATTTGAGACTGTTTTGCACTCAGTCCAGTTTAATGATGTGTCTTATCTCTCCTTCAACCTGCACATGGAAGAAGATACAGCACCACTTATTGGATGGCAGCATTATTACAAGTCAAGTTCTTAATTTTTAAAATTTTTAAAAGAGAAAAAAAAAATTATTCGGAGGAGATCCCTCTTGACCTCCTTCAGATCTTTCAAATTTTTCACTCATGCAAGAATCCCTAGCTGAGGTTCATTCCATTCATAGGCCTCCTTCCAGCACGAACGGATTTACGCCGCGTAAATTCGCGGCAAAAATCCGCTGCGTTGCCCCCTGCTATTAGGTTCTATTGAACCTAATAGCTCACTGCTCACGATGTGGAATTCCACCGTGGGGATTTCGCACCGTGAAATCTCCCGTCCTCACCCGCAGCATGCTCTATTTGCCGTGGGTGTACGCGGTTGTAACACAGCGGAAGATAGCGTGAAAACGCTTTCCCGCCTACCGCCGCCGCGTCATATCACGCGTGTGGGCGTGTCACATGACGCGACAGCGTGTGGGCGGGGAAGCGTCTTCACGCTATCTTCCGCTGGTAAGTTTGGGGTCTCTGGGGGGGGGGGGCCGTGACGGGCTTCACTGCAGAATATTCCGCGGCGGAGCCCGTCACGCTCGTGTGAAGCCGGCCCTAAGGGGTATCAAACATGACCATAAATTTGTACTCCCAAATTCTTCTGTGATGCTCCAGCTTGAAATTGCCCTTCAGTATAATAACTCTCATCTGCTGTATGCTGTGTCCCTGACCACAAAAATGTCTTGCCACAGTTAGTACAGTCTTTCCCTCTTTAATTGAATGGCAATGAGATCTCATCCTGGCTCTCAGTTTTTGTCCTGTTTCCCCACTGTAAAGCCCCCCACAGGACATTTACTGCACAGAATGAGGTACACAACATTGGACGTGGAACATGTAATGTTTCCGGGATAGTCCTGCTGTGTGTTAGGGATCCATATCCTGTCCGCAGTCAGTACATGTGAGCCATCAAAAGCCCATTTGTGGCCTCCACAAAACTTCTGGACTTGCTACCGGAGAACCCCAGGGTTGGAGTATTCCAAATGCTTCACAAACTACACAAAGCTGGCAACCCAGCGAGGCCAATTATCTACGGTGTGGGAACCCTCACTGAAAAAATTTCAGAATGAGTAGAAGGTGTCCTCAAACCACAGGTGAGGAATACAACCAATACAGCCAGCTACTTTCAGGACTCCACGGACCTACTGAACAAACTGTCAACCGTAGATCCCTTCCCCGATGGCACCATCCTGGCCACCATGCTTTGAAGTACTTATATACTAACAGCCCACACAAAGATGGACTGACTGCCTGCCAAGCACACCTTGAGGCCAATGGGGGTAAACTCTGAATCAGTGTTACAACTCACTAGATTCATCCTTACACACAATTTTTTCTCTTTTGACAGAGATATTCCTGCAATTTACCGGGACTGTATGCTAACGTTTTCATGGCAAAACTGGAGAGTGACCTTTTGGCTTCCTGCCCCACCATTGGCTTACTTCCGCTACATTGATGACATCATAATCATCTGGACCAACACCATAAACCTACCATTAAGCTACTCATATACAGAAATCAACTTTTTGGACACCACCATAAAAATTGCAAACAACTAAATACAGACACCCCTATACCGGAAACGGGTTGATAAACCCACATACCCATCCCAAACACATCAAGATATTCATCATCATACAATAGAGGCAGAAACCAAAGAGTGGTAACAGCACACAAAATGCACAGAGCTATACAAACCTATAATAAATACTCTAACCCCATTAAATAATGCATACATTTAAAACCACCTGGCATTAGCATTAGGCCATTAGAGTATTTATTATAGGTATGTATACTTCTGAGGTATATGTATTTCGCATGCTGTTGCCACTCTGGTTTCTGCTTCTATTGTATGTTGCAACCATTGTTTAACCCTTTCCAATCCACTGTCTGACGTCTGAAGACATTCTGATTGAAGGCTGTACAGCTCCGATTTTGGAAGACATTCAGCAGGGTATTCTTACTGTATATTATTGGCCGCTCTGTTGTCAGGGGCCTCTCCAGCATGTCCCATACGACAGTACTGGCTCTAGCCAGCAGATGGCGCCATTGTATAATGGCAGAAAGAGAAAGCCCCCTAGGAAACCCTAAATTCAAAATTGGATTGCAAAGGGTTAAGGTGCACCTATAGATTTTCTATTGGGAAGTGCTGACCTATTTTATCCTTTTTTAGGAAGATTTATACAATATCAAAAAGACATTTTTAAATCGGGGCTCAATTGATGACCAAATCACCAGAGCCACCAGGATACCCAGAAATCAACTACTCCAATACAAGGAGAAAGAAAAAATGGATGTGTACCTCTAGTAGTGACCTACAATTCACAGCTAGAGGTACTAAGAAGACTGTAAACAAACTCCATCATACCCTACACAAGAATGACCGTCTGAAAACCATATTCCCGGACCCTTCCCTCACTGGGTTATAGGCAACCTCCTAATTTAAGAAACTGTATAACCAGGAGTGCATTGCCCTCTGACACACAAAAAAGAACTTGTCCCTGTAAGTTATGGAGCTGCAAGACAGGCTCACATGTACTGACTGCGAACAGGATACGGATCCCCAACACACAGCAGGACTATAAGATAATGGGAACATTCACATGTTCCACGCCCGATTTTGTGTACCTGATCCTGTGCAGTAAATGTCCTGTCGGGGGCTTTATATTGGGGAAACAGGACAAAAACTGAGAGCCAGGAGGACATCTCATCGCCACTCAATTGAAGAGGGAAAGACTGTACTAACTGTGGCAAAACATTTTTGTGGGCAGGGACACAGCATAGAGCAGATGAGAGTTATTATACTGAAGGGATATTTTAAATCGTAGCATCACAGAAGAATTTGGGAGTACAAATTTATGGTCATGTTTGATACCCTCAAGAATAGAATGAGCCTCAGCCCGGGATTCTTGCATGAGTGGAGAATATGAAAGGTCTGAAGGAGGTCAAGAGGGATGTCCTCTTCCGAAATCATAATTTTTTTTTCTCTTTAAAACTTTGCAAAAATCCAGAACTTGACTTGTAAGAATATTGCAATCCAATAAGTGGTGCTGCATTTCCTTCCATGTGCAGGTTGAAGACCTGAGTGACTGCTGCCTCTCATCTGATTGGTCCCGCTGAGTCAATCAGAGGCAGCAGTCACACACCCATTCATAAATTCATGAATGGGTGTGTGAGTGGAATCTGCCTCTGATTGGTCAGGCTGTGACCAATTAGAAGCAGCTCATTCAGCAGGCGGGGATTTTAAATCCCCGGCTGCTGAATACTACTCACAGCTGTTCAGAGCAGTTCAGGAGGACTGCCGCTGGCCGCGCTGAACTCCGTCTGCCGGGACCAGGTGAGTATATATATATATATATATTCTATTTTTATACATTTCTGGATGAATTGCAGGGAAGGGCTTATATATTTAACCCTTTCCCGACAATTCATCCCGCGATTGCCGACAGCCCATTGCTTTTAATGGAGCCGGCTGTATTGACGGCTCCATTGAATTCAATGGGCTAACATTGTTCTGCCGGGAAAAGGTGAGTATATATATATATATATATATATATATATTTTTTTTACACATTTCTGGATGAATTGCAGGGAAGGGCTTATATATTTAAGCCCTTCCCGACAATTCATCCCGTGCTCGCCGGCAGGCCATTGCTTTCAATGGAGCCGGCTGTATTGCCGGCTCCATTGAATTCAATTGTCAGTGCTCGTTTAATCGAGACGAGTACCGCGTGGTGCTCGTCTCGAGTAATGAGCATCTCGAGCACCCTAATACTCGAACGAGCATCAAGCTCGGACGAGTATGCTCGCTCATCTCTAGTAGCCATCTTCTATGCCTCTTTTTATTATATTCATTTGTCCTCTTTTAGAGGATTTATGGATATTAAAGTAACTCAAAAAGCCTTGAGTGAATAACCGAGGGCAGGGCTCTGGCTGGCAGGTTAAGCCGACGTGCTTCTCCATGTTTTCACAGGTTTCAAAATATTCTCTCTAAACAACTTATTGTTTATAATTACTGTACTTTTGTGTTTTGAGAAGTTAATCATGTATGAGCCTCTTGCGCTTGCATGTGTTTGCCTGGCATCTAAATTCCTTATCTTGCATATTCTTATTGTGTTTGTTTCTTCAACCAATGATAATCAATTAAATTATAATAGATTTGAATTATAACACTGGCCAACAAAAAAATATTTTGAAATGTTTTAACTTCATTAGTCAAATCTTACTAATTTTGGGGTGAGAAAAACGAATACGACAAAAAAAATTTTTATTAGCTCTAGTTTCTGTGATATACAATAGGCGGAAGTGTGTTATTTTAACGGATTAAGATAAAATGATACATTTTAATGACATATGCTAACAACATTAAAAGTGCATTTGAATTTTCTTTTAATGATAGTTACATTCTAAGAGTTTTAAATCGATGGAAGAATTCCTGGCAGGTGGTTCGATGTGAAGAAAATCATGTGGTGACTTCATGAGATAGTTTTGGCTTGACTCTTGTGAGTGAGTTCTGGAGCATCCCTACACACAGACCAGCAGTAATCCACAAGCATTGCTTCATTCCAACGGCCCTGATATCTTTGTTCCATTACAGAAATATCCTGGTGGAATCTTTCTCCGTATTCCTCACTGACAGCTCCACAACTAGGAGGGAAAATGTCTAGGTGGGAGTGGAGAAAAAGATTTTAAGCGACATGTTACATCCGAGTTGATGATATTTTTCCAAAAATCCTGTCACCGACTGAGAGTAGTTATCTCTTTTGTTGCCTAAGAATCCATGAATAGCTCCCTTTAAGGCTTGCCAAGATTCCTTGTCTTTTCCCTCCAAAACTTGGTCAAACGCAGGATCCTTTACAAGTTGCCAAATTTGTGGCCCAACAAAAATACCTTCCTTAATCTTTGCATCACTCAATTTAGGAAATTTGTCTTAAATGCCTGTCCTTCCTGGTTCATGCCTTTGACATTTTTCATTAAACCCAGCTTTATACGAAGGGGTGGAAGAAGTACATCTTTTGGGTCTATGAAAGCCTCGGCAACAACATTTTTCTCAATAGAGTCAAGTTTTTTTGCAGGCCAGTCCGCTAAAGTGTAATGTGATTTCCTATCCCTACTGTTCCACATACGTAAAAAGCAACAGTATTTAGTGGACCCCCGTTGCATTTCTACGAGTACAGCGATAACCTTTAGCTTGCCACAGAATTTACTGACTCTAGAAGTTCTGCCTTCTCCTTTAACAAGTCAAGGTCTTGAATGATATCACTCAATTCCGCTTGACTCAGTCTGTGTGGTGTATCACCTTTTACTTCAAAGTCAGGGTCATGGGATGTGGAAGGCTTGTTGGGTTCTTCTTTTCCCACACTTTATTTTCTACTTCAAGCTCATAATGTTGGGGTGGAGTAGGAACTGGTAAACTATCTGAATGTGGAATAGGTCGAATAGCAGATGGAAGATTCAGTTATTGTACTGTTCCTGTTTTCTTCATTGACAATCCTGCCTTTATAGACGGAGTTAAGCAGAAATAGCAGTCATCTGTATGGTTTGTAGGCTGCTGCCAAGCCATAGGCTCAGCATAAGCCATAGATCATTTTTTATTTTTCAGCCATTTTCATAGTTTAACTGAATAAGAGTTGCAACACATATGTGGAGCCCATGGCTTATCCTGGTCCCCTACCTTCATACCAAATGATGATAGGCAGTCTTCCAAGAGGTGTCAGATTGCGTTTCTGTGACAAAAATGTTATTTTACCATAAATGTAACAAATTATTCACTAAATTTACACATTTTCGTGGCATTTTGATATAGCAAATTTTACACTTTAAAAGCACTCCAAAACCAGAAATTCTGAAAAAAAGAAAACCAGCAACAATATGAAACTCAGTCATAGCAACACTTATTATGCTTATAACCTACAAACATGGAGAACATTGTGTTATGTCAGTTGAGAGGTGTGACACCTCCCCCCAAAAATAATTGACACAAAATAAAAATGCAAACTCTAAAAAAATGACATGTCACTGTATCTCCAGAGCAACAGCTAATCGGTCCTTTTTATGGTGATTTTTGAATTCAGCAGATGGAAATACGTATAATACGCTAATTTTGAGCTGGAACACAAATTCATCGTTGGGCAGTGTAATTGAAGCATGCGCCTTTATAAAAACTGGAAAGGGAGATTCAGCACAGGGAATGAAATAGTGAATGGTGATTAGGCAGTTCACAGTTGTAAATCACATAGCTGCTGAGCAGGGAAAAAAGGAGGGGCTTTCTGGCTCATTTCAATGTTGCAGAGTTAGATAAACATAACAGGGGTAGAAGATGGAAGTCAAGGAGGAATTCAGTGGGAGGCTGTGAGCAGTATGGAGTGGAGAGAGAGGGAGCGAGAAGCAGGGGCAGGAATGGCCCCAGCTAGGCTTCCTTCTCCTCTGCCCTTTATAATAAGAGATGCATTATGTAAACTTTCAGTCACTGAACCTCAGCTACTGTCTTCAACCCTGGCATGTGTTCAAGCCAGCCTTCCAGCTCTGATTCAAAAATGCAGCCACAGAAGTCTCAAGCTGCAAAAGAAGTGAATTTCTTACCGAAAATTCCTTTTTTCCGAGTCATCCTGACTAGAGATGAGCGAACCTACTCGTTTTGAGTAATTACTTGATCGAACACCGCGATTTTCGAGTACTTCCGTACTCGGGGGAAAAGATTCGGGGGGGCTCCGGGGAGCGGGGGGAGGCGTGGCGGAGCAGGGGTAGCAGCGGGGAACAGGGGGGAGCCCTCTCTCCCCCCCCACTCCCCGCTGCAACCCCCCACTCACCCACGGCGCCCCCAGAATCTTTTCGCCCGAGTACGGAAGTACTCGAAAATCGCGGCGCTCAGGCGAAAAAGGGGCGTGGCCGAGTAGGTTCACTCATCTCTAATCCTGACGGCATACCTGGAGGTTGCACCTTGACCTTGTAGGGACAGGAAGCAAGAGACTTCAAAAGGCTCCTCCTGCCTCCCATTCTCCAGTGTCTTCTAAATTACTTACATGGACATGTCGCAGTTAACCAAGGAAGATATTTTATTTGCTCCAAAACAAAAATATCATGGTTAATTCCATTTGAAGATAAACAAGAAGGGTAGCTTACCCGAGTTTTAACAAAAGATATTATGCAAAAAAAAATGTCGCATGAAAACGTCCGACATAGGAGCCTCTGGGCTACAAATTCGTACCCGCATAATTATAGACATATATGTGTGAGTTTTGGGAGGGAATAACGTGCCGTCAGGATGACTCAGAAAAAAGGAATTTTCGGTAAGAAATTCACTCCTTTTCCCCGGCGTCATCCTGACGGCATACCTGGAGTATGCCAGATTATTTTCTTAGGTCCTGCAGGCAGTGGCACCCCCTTTCTCCCAAACGAGAGGTCGGAGGAGAGGTCCGTATTCAACCTATAGTGTCTAGCAAAGGTGTGCAGGTTGGACCATGTGGCCGCCTTGCATATTTGGTCCGGCGTAGCCATAGCCCTCTTCACCCAGGAGCAGGATACTGCCTGGTTGAATGGGCCTTGAGTCCTTCCGGGATAGGTCTGTCGCTGGAAGAGTAGGCCTGCTGGATTGTTTTTATCCAGCGGCTAATGGACCTCCTAGAAGCCGCTCTTCCTCTGCCCGCCCCTGAAATTGAACAAAAAGACAGTCAGCCTTCCTAAAGGATGATGTCTGCTCTAAGTAGCATATAATGGCCCTCCTTACGTCCAGGCTATGGTAATCTCTTTCCCTATCATTTTTGGGATCCTGACAGAAAGATGGGAGGATAATTTCCTGCTGTCTGTGGAATGTCGAGGCTACCTTTGGTAGAAAGAAGGGGTCCGTTTTTAGTATGACCTTATCATCCTGGACTAGTAGATATGGTGTTTTACAAGACAGGGCCTGGAGCTCGCTTACGCGCCTCGCTGTTGTGATTGCTACCAGAAATACAGTTTTTAAAGTGAGCCACCTAATTGAGATCTGATCAATGGGCTCGAAGGGGGTTTTACAGAGATTCTGGAGAACTAGGTTCAGTCCCAGGGGAAACCATACTGCGGCAAACTGGCCTCATTCTTTCTGCCGCCTTCATGAACCTGCGGATCAGTCTATGATCTGCTAAGGGTTGGTCTAGAATGGCCGAGAGCGCTGATACCTGTACTTTTACGGTCCCTGGTCTTAGGTTTTTATCTAGACCCTCCTGGAGGAAGTCCAAGATCTCCGCCACCGAGGTGTCAAGATTGGAGACTTCCAGCCCCCTCTAGGAGGAGAACTTTTTCCATATTTTGTTATAAATAGCTGATGTAACCGGTTTGCAAGACTGGCGTAGAGTTGCGATAACTCTAGAGGACAGACCTTGTCTCAGTAGCATCTGTTCCTCAATATCCACACTGCGAGGTTCAGTCTCTCTAAATTGGGGCACAACACTGAGCCCTGCGCTAGGAGATCCTTCCTGGTTGGAAGGCGGATTGGCTACGCGATGGCAAGTCTTAGGAGTACTGGAAACAATGCCCGTTTATCCCAGTATGGGGCGATTAGGATAAGGGTCACGTGGCTTTGCTGGACCTTTTACAAGACTCTCGGGATCAGGGGTATGGGGGGGGGGGGGGGGGGGAGGCATAGGCCAGACTGAAGTCCCAACTCTGGGAAAAGGCGTCTATCTCCTCGGCCCTGTCCCTCGGATCTAGGGAAAAGTAGACGGGGCATTTTGAGTTTCGGCTGTTCGCGAATAGGTCCACCTGTGGTCTGCCCCAGGTATCTGTAATGAGTTGAAATTCCTCTTGGTTCAGGGACCATTCCCCGGGGTCTGGGTGTCTTCGACTGAGAAAGTTGGCTGTTAGGTTCTGGGACCCTTTGAGGTGGACCGCCGTCAGGGACTGTACCGTGGCCTCGGCCCATTGGAAGATCCGGGTGTTAATTTCAGTAGGTGGAAATTCCTGGTGCCTCCCTGGTGGCGAATAAGGGAAACGGCGGTCATATTATCAGAGAAGATCTTAACATGTTTCTTCCTTAGGATGTCCTGAGCTCTGTGAAGTGCCTCCCAGATGGCCCTAAATTCTCTGAAATTTGAGGTCTGGCTTCGCAACGCTGGACCCCGTTCGCCCTGGAGCAGGCACTGCCCTACTTGCGCTCCCCAGGCAGACTGGCTTGCGTCAGTGACTACGCAAATAAAGGGCTCTGCCACCCATGGGGACTCTGCTTCTAGGTTGTGTGTTGACCGCCACCAGCAAATGGACCGTGTGACTGATGATGGCATGGGCATCCTGATGTCCAGGGAGGTCGTTGCCCCCTCCCAGTTGCCCAGGATGGCCCTCTATAGCGTTCTTGAGTGTGCCTGGGCCCAAGGAATAATGCTGATACATGAAGTTATAAGGCCTAGGAGTCTCATTGCGTCCCTAATTGTTACTCGTTTCCTCTGGCCGCATCTTTGTGCTGCTTGTCCAAGGCTTTCCTGCCTGGGTGGAGGCAAGGATAAGGTCTACGGCACCGAGTTTATCCGCACCCCCAGGAAGGTTTTGCGTGTCTTGGGGGAAAGACTAGATTTAGGCCGCCTGCAGACGGGCGGGTCGGATCCGGCAGCGAGAATTCTCGCCGCGGGACCCGACCCCAGCACCTGCAGGCAGGAGCGCGTGCTCACCCGCGCTCGTCGGCCTCGGCTCCTTCATGTGCCGGCTGCCGGGCAGCCGGCGCATGTGCAGACCGGAGCCGCCGGCCGGGTGAGTGACGTTTCTGTGCGAGGCTCTGCGAGCCCCACACAGAAATAGGACATGCCGCGGGCCGTCTGCATAGGAGTGCGTATTGTAATGCACTCCTATGCAGGCTTTTAGTGGCGGAAATCCCGCGGGAAATCCCGCCGCGGGTGATGTTATGCCTGCTACATGGAGATGCGCCACCATCTCTGCCACTATTTTGGAGAATATTCTGGGTGCCGTTGAAATGCCGAAAGGTAGACACTGAAACTGGAAGTGACATACACGGCTTCCTATCCTGATTGCAAATCGCAGGTACTTGTGATGTTCCGGCAGGAATGGTACGTGATAGTACGCGTCCTTTAGATCGACGGTACTCATAAAGTCCCCTTTTTCAATTAGAGTTACTGCTGACCTGACGGTTTCCATTTTAAACCTCTTATAGGTAATGTATTTGTTCAGGCCCTTCAGATTAAGGATCATTCGGTAGCTGCCGTTTGGTTTTTTAATAAGGAAGAGGGGCGAGGAGAAACCCAAGCCCTGCTCTACCGTGGGGACCCGGACTACCGCCCTCATTTGTAGCAAATTGGAAATTTCATTTTTAAAGATATCCTGCAGAGCAGGGGATTGCGTGGGAGTGACTCTGAAGTTATTAGGGGGCCGGGTGAAGAATTCTATTCTGTACCCCTGGGCTATGAGCTGCAGGACCCACGGGTTGTCTGTAATCTCCTGCCAGTCCTGGGAAAATTTTTGTAGTCCACCCCCCACCCAGTAATCTTCTATGGGGGTAGAAGTTCTTTCTGTCTTACCCCGCCTTCTTTGGGGTAGGACCAGCGCCCCGTCTTTCCTTTCCCCCAGGACGGCCTGAAGGATGGCTGTCGTCTGTGGGGGAAGTCCGGTCCTCGTATGGTCCGGAAAGCTGTGGGTCTTGTCGGTAGCCTTCTTGAGGATCTCCTCCAAGTCCGCACCGAAGATGTGTCGACCATGAAAGGGAATGTTGCACAGCTTTCCCTTGGATACCGTATCAGCCTTCCATGTTTTCAGCCAGACCGCCCTCCTAGCCATGTTAGACAACGTGGCGCTCCTGGCTGCCAGCCTCATAGATTCGGCAGATGTGTCTGCCAGGAAACCTGTTGCCAATCTCAGCAGGGGTATGCACTCCTGTAATGCCTCTCTAGGGGCCCTCTGTTTGATCTGGTCGTCCAGCTCACCTAGCCAGAGGAACATTGATCTGGCCACAGAAGTCGCTGCGATGTTGGACTCCAGCGTATAAGCAGTTGTTTGCCCGGCCTGCTTCATTAAGGCGTCCACCCTGTTATCCTTAGGGTCTTTAGGATGTGACGAGTCTTCAAATGGGAGGGCTGTCTTCTTGACCATCCTGGCCACCAGTGCGTCCACTTTGGGAACATTCTTATAGATGCGCACATCTTCCTCCGCGAAACGGAGCCTCTCTTTATACTCGTCCGCGATCACCTTTTTCAGGCTGTCATTTACCGGGAAGACGATGCGGTTCCTCGGTCTGAGCCCTCCAAACATATCGTCCTGCATGGAGCTTGGCTCGACCACATCCTCGACTTTCATGGTATCCCTGACTGCTTTAATCAGGTCATCCAGATCACCCGATGAGAAGTAGTACTTTGTTCTCATCCTTAGAGTCAGGGGGACGGTCGAACAATTCACCTTCTGAAAGGTCGCCCAGGGATTGTTCAGAGTCTGAACTCGTTAGCGGTATGTGGCTAGAACTTTTGGCGGCCCTTCACTCCCGCTGAGCTGGGGGGAGACTGGATATTGATGTCCGGACCTCCTCCCTAACCAGGAATCTTATGTCTTCCCTGAACGCAGACTGCTCGTCCGTGAGGATCTTGGAGGTACATTCAGGGCATAGTGGCTTTTTGTATGCCTCATCCAGTTTCTTAAGACACAGGGCGCATTTCCTGTGTCTTTTCTTAGGGTCCTGTTTGGACTTGGTGGACTCCCTGTCCTGCAATGATACATGCATGCACATAAGGGAGACCCCCCATACATCGCTATAAGTCCCCCTAATCATATTACCCCTGCATAAGTAACACTTACAGTTTGCAGGGCTTCCACTTCTGTTTCTCTGGTAGTCATGGTGCAGGATAGTAGTAGACCAAACCAACTAATCCTTCACTGAAGGTATCCTGTCAGTGGAAGCTTGCCGAGGGGGGTTCCACTTTTAAATTTCCCGCCTTTATTTCCGGGTTCTCTCGGTGCCTGACGTCACCGCGTCACTGGCTCCGCCCCCCGACGTTGCGCACGGCCGCCGTCGGCATGCCTGGAGGAGAGAGGATCCCGAGCCTATGGCCCACCGCTCTCCCGGGTGAAGTGCAAACACGGGAGCCTCATGGAGAAGCAAGGAGGGGACTCAAGGGCCTCTGGCCCGCCGCTCCGGTGCGCTGCGGTGGGCTGCGGTGGTGACACCCGGGTGGTAAGAACTGTGGCCCGCCGTACTCCCTGACCGCGCTGACTTCCAGAAGGGAGGTGAGAGGGGAGGCAATCCTGTGGACCGCCAACCCCGCTGTCAGATTTTCGGCTCCCTAGAGGGAGCTCCTCTTGCATGTCCCTGTAGGGACAGGAAGCACTGGAGAATGGAAGGCAGGAGGAGCCTTTTGAAGTCTCTTTCTTCCTAAAAGGTCTCTGAACTTTTAGAAGCGTTGATTTGCCAGGAACGTCAAACACGCTCGTCTGCCTGCGCCCCTGGGGGGTGGAAAACTAAAACGGACAAAATTAAAAATAATGTGTTTGCATACGTGTTCACACCCTCCTATATTTGGGGATACGGTGGTGTTCAGAATTAGCCAATCACATGTAACCTCCTGTTAGATAGCAGTCAGCACTCCGCTGCTATTATATACAGGGATTCTGGGTTCCCCCATATAAAGTTTGACTCTTCTAGGAGGATTTTCCTGACATTTTCTTAGTTGGTCTGTAAAGATCTTACAGAACATTAAAGGGTCTGCTTGTTGGAAGGAGTCAGTCAGGAGAAGGAGGTGAAACATCTCCAAGACATGACATAACATAGAGCACAGGGGAGACCATCAGCAAGAAGGGGATTAATGGCCCAAAAGTGACATCACCAAAAACTGGACGTCCCTGAGAAACTGCTGAAAAGCCTAAAAGAGAATTGTTATAGGAGGCCAACAGCAACACTAGAGGAGCTGCTGGAGTTTCTAGTGAGTCCTGGTTGTGTAGTCATGTGACATCTCCCGTGTTCTTCATATGTCGGGGCTGTGGGGGAGGGGACAAGACTTTACTAACAGAGAACATACAAGCCGGTCATGTTCTGCTAGAACCTCCATCAAGTCTGTGGAGAACGTGTTCTGTCTGAGGAGACCGAGGGGGACCTTGTCGGCCAGAATCCCAGAAGGTCGGCCAGGTACAAAGCCAACATTGCTGTCAGCAGAAGACCCCAAAACCGCAGTGAAGATGGTGGGGGCAGCATTATGTGGGGGCTGTATATCTGGAAGTGGGGCATTAGTGACGGAGGAAATTACTAATAGTCCCAAATATGCGTCCATTCTGGCCCAAAACCTTCAGTTCTCTGCTGGAAACCTGCAGATGAAGAGGAATTTCACCTTTCAGCAGGACGACTCGAAGCAACAACGGAACGTCCCACCAGAGCCCGGACCCCAATAGCAGATCTATGGGGGACTTGAAGAGGACGCTACACACCAGAGCCCGGACACCAATAGCAGATCTATTGGGGAATTGAAGAGGACGCTACACACCAGAGCCCGGACCTGAACCCCATAGCAGAACTACAGGTGACCTGTAGAGGGCGCTACACACCCAAGCCCGGACCTGAACCCCATAGCGGATCTGCAGGGTCCGGAAGAAGGCGCTACACACCAGAGCCAAAACCTGAACCCCAATAGCAGATCTTCAGGTGACCTGAAGAGGGCGCTACACACCCGAGCCCGGAGCTGAACCCCATAGCAGATCTGCGGGGTCCTGAAGAGGGCGCTACCCACCGGAGCCCAGACCGGAACCCCATAGCAGATCTGTGGGGAACCTGAAGAGGGCGCTACACACCCGAGCCCGGACCTGAACCCCATAGCAGATCTTGGGGTCCTGAAGAGGGCGCTACACACCAGAGCCCGGACCTGAAGCCCATAGCAGATCTGCGGGGGACCTGAAGAGGGCAATGCACACCAGAGCCCAGACCTGAACCCCATAGCAGATCTGCGGGGGACCTGAAGAGGGCGCTACACACCAGAGCCCAGACCTCAACCCCATAGCAGATCTGTGGGAGACCTAAAGAGGGCCCTACACACCAGAGCCAAGACCTGATCCACAAAGCAGAACTACGGGTGCCCACCAGAGCCTGGACTTGAACCCCATAGCAGATCTTGGGGGGACCTGGAGAGGGTGCTACACACCAGAGCCAAGACCTGAACCCCAATAGCAGATCTTCAGGTGACCTGAAGAGGGCACTACACACCAGAGCCCGGGCCTGAACCCCATAGCAGAACTGTGGATGACCTGAAGAGGGAGCTACATACCAGAGCCCAGACCTGAACCCCATAGCAGATCTGCGGGGGACCTGAAGGGGGCGCTACACACCAGAGCCCAGACCTGAACCCCATAGCAGATCTGGGGGCACCTGAAGAGGGCGCTACAAACCAGAGCCCAGACCTGAACCAATAGCAGATCTGGGGGCACCTGAAGAGGGCGCTACACACCAGAACCCATACCTGAACCCCATAGCAGCTCTGCGGGGGACCTGAAGAGGGAGCTACACACCAGAGCCCAGAGCTGAACCCCATAGCAGATCTGTGGGGGACCTGAAGAGGGCGCTACACACCAGAGCCCAGAGCTGAACCCCATAGCAGATCTGCGGGGGACCTGAAGGGGGCGCTACACACCAGAGCCCAGACCTGAACCCCATAGCAGATCTGGGGGCACCTGAAGAGGGCGCTACAAACCAGAGCCCAGACCTGAACCAATAGCAGATCTGGGGGCACCTGAAGAGGGCGCTACACACCAGAGCCCATACCTGAACCCCACAGCAGATCTATGGGGCACCTGAAGAGGGCGCTACACACCAGAGCCCATACCTGAACCCCAAAGCAGATCTGCGGGGGACCTGAAGAGGGAGCTACACACCAGAGCCCAGAGCTGAACCCCATAGCAGATCTGCGGGGAACCTGAAGAGGGCGCTACACACCAGAGCCCATACCTGAACCCCATAGCAGATCTATGGGGGACCTGAAGAGGGCGCTACACACCAGAGCCCAGAACTGAACCCCATAGCAGATCTGTGGGGGACCTAAAGAGGGCGCTACACACCAGAGCCCGGACTTGAACCCCATAGCAGATCTATGGGGACCTGAAGAGGACGCTACACACCAGAGCCCGGACCTGAACCCCATAGCAGATCTATGGGGGACCTGAAGAGGGCGCTACACACCAGAGCCCAGACCTGAACCCCATAGCAGATTTGTGGATGACCTGAAGAGGGTGCTACACCCCAGATGCTCTCACAAAGAAGAGTGGGCCAAGATCTACAAGTGAGGATGCTCGATGCCAATAGTTACCGACCCTAAGAGATTAAATTCTGTCATAAGGTCAAAGGGGACATCAAGAAAGTATTAGTTATAGGGCGTGTATATCAATGCAACACTATTCTAGTACTCACCTCCCTGCAGTCCTGATGGGGATTATCCTCCTCTCATCAAACACTCCTGCCCAGTGATTCAGAAAGGAGAGGACAGACAGACCTGCAGAGCCAGACGGCAGCCGTGTGCTTCCAGGACCTGTGATGATGTCACTGTCGTGAGACCAAATGTGTGGGAGGAGTCAGGGATCACATGACCAGGGGAGTATCAGTGAATGCAGAATTCTGACTAGCTGGTTGTGATCCCTCCAGGTTAGATGTAGTAAAGCTGTGTGTGATGTGTGGAGGGTCAGGATGGATGGAGTAGAGCTGTGTGTGTGATGTGTGGGGGTCAGGATGGATGGAGTAGAGCTGTGTGTGTGATGTGTGGAGGGTCAGGATGGATGGAGTGGAGCTGTGTGTGATATGTGTGGAGGGTCAGGATGGATGGAGTGGAGCTGTGTGTGATGTGTGGGGGTCAGGATGGATGGAGTAGAGCTGTGTGTGTGATGTGTGTGGGATCAGGATGGATGGAGTAGAGCTGTGTGTGTGATGTGTGTGGGATCAGGATGGATGGAGTAGAGCTGTGTGTGTGATGTGTGTGGGGCTCAGGATGGATGGAGTAGAGCTGTGTGTGTGATGTGTGTGGGGCTCAGGATGGATGGAGTAGAGCTGTGTGTGTGATGTGTGTGGGGGTCAGGATGGATGGAGTAGAGCTGTGTGTGATGTGTGGGGGTCAGGATGGATGGAGTAGAGCTGTGTGTGTGATGTGTGGGGGTCAGGATGGATGGAGTGGAGCTGTGTGTGTGATGTGTGGGGGTCAGGATGGATGGAGTGGAGCTGTGTGTGTGATGTGTGGGGGTCAGGATGGATGGAGTAGAGCTGTGTGTGTGATGTGTGGGGGTCAGGATGGATGGAGTAGAGCTGTGTGTGTGATGTGTGGGGGTCAGGATGGATGGAGTAGAGCTGTGTGTGTGATGTGTGGGGGTCAGGATGGATGGAGTAGAGCTGTGTGTGTGATGTGTGGGGGTCAGGATGGATGGAGTGGAGCTGTGTGTGTGATGTGTGGGGGTCAGGATGGATGGAGTGGAGCTGTGTGTGTGATGTGTGGGGGTCAGGATGGATGGAGTAGAGCTGTGTGTGTGATGTGTGGGGGTCAGGATGGATGGAGTAGAGCTGTGTGTGTGATGTGTGGGGGTCAGGATGGATGGAGTAGAGCTGTGTGTGTGATGTGTGGGGGTCAGGATGGATGGAGTAGAGCTGTGTGTGTGATGTGTGGGGGTCAGGATGGATGGAGTAGAGCTGTGTGTGTGATGTGTGGGGGTCAGGATGGATGGAGTAGAGCTGTGTGTGTGATGTGTGGGGGTCAGGATGGATGGAGTAGAGCTGTGTGTGTGATGTGTGGGGGTCAGGATGGATGGAGTAGAGCTGTGTGTGTGATGTGTGGGGGTCAGGATGGATTGAGTAGAGCTGTGTGTGTGATGTGTGGGGGTCAGGATGGATGGAGTAGAGCTGTGTGTGTGATGTGTGGGGGTCAGGATGGATGGAGTAGAGCTGTGTGTGTGATGTGTGGGGGTCAGGATGGATGGAGTAGAGCTGTGTGTGTGATGTGTGGGGGTCAGGATGGATGGAACTCTATTTTATTATAAAATTAGGAAACATAACAGTAATTGTCAAAACAAAAGTATGACTCTCTCCACAGTTTGGAGCATCAAACACAAATTAACACAACATGTGTATTCCAGTCCGTACAATGTCCGCTCAGGAAGCTTGCTTCTTCTGAACAAAACAGAAAAATAAGGACCTCCTCATCCTCTCTTGACCTTTTTTGAGCTTCTCTTTTGTTCTTTGCCTCTTCTCCTGCTTTAGTTTTTCTGTCCGTATCTTCCCTTACTGCCCATGGACTCTCTGGTGCCAGAAGATCCTCGATGCCAGACAAATCAGCAATGCCAGTATACGTTCCCCAGAAAGAAAAACAAATAAACTGGCTTTAGATTTTTTTTTTTTTTTTTCTCATTTGAAATGAAACAACAGTACCACCTAGAGCATTCCCCTCATAAACCCCCCTACGCTATGCCGGGCCCTTAAGACATGAAAAGAAGATAACATGAAATGTTTACATTATTTATACAATTTTCTGTTTCCCTACGAAGTTATACTATAACCTACTTACAAAATTAGTGATTATATATATATATATATATATATATTTTTTTTTTTTTAATTTGATTAATTTTTTTTTTTTTTATTTATTTATTTATTTATTTTTTTTTATTTAATTATTTATTTATTTTTTCCAACACAATAACTAATCTAATATTTACAGCATATTATATACATATATACACAAAATATAATTTAAATATAAAATTTTTTTTTTTTATTTTTTATTTTTTTTATTTTTTCCCTCAATATAATTTAATTAAATTTTGTTACACACTTAATTCTCTTCACTATAAAGAAAATTCCCTTCACCCTCTTACCATCACCGTCTTACCATTGAGTCCTGGTTCAGTCATTTGCAAGCCCTATTTCTCCTTTTGTACTTAAAACAAAACAAAAAGCTATTAGTGTGAGAAAAACCAGCCCACCACCAGGAATCGGAAAGGGAAACAGGCTAGGGCACCGTAAAAGAAAGGCCCCTCCATAACCGAGATGCCTTTGGCGCTCCCAACCTGCTGCCCTCCCAAGAACGTACCTTCCCCAGGTCATCAAGAATGCCCCTACATACTACTTCCACCGGGAGGATTTTCTGACGCGTCGAAACTAGACACCTTGCGTGCCACGTGAAATATCTAACCACTAGGCTGACTAAATATAACGTGCATTTATCCCGGCCACCCAGAACTCTGAAAGCTCCATATGCCCACTCGGAATAGGAGAGTCCAGCCAGCCGGGGCCAGCCGATGGAAATCCCCACCCTTCTGTATACCTCTGTATTGAAGGGACATTGAAGTAGGAAATGCTCCATGGTTTCCACCGTAGAGCCACACTCTTCACGGGGGCAATTTCTTTCCTCCGTGCTCCTATACTTCAGATTGTCCCTCACATACAGCTTTCCGTGGAAAGAGCGCCAGGCCAAATCCCAAAACTTCATAGGGACCCTCACTGAATTTAACAAAACCAACCCACCCTCCAGGTCCTGGCCTGGGCAGTCCTTGAGGGCCAATGGCTTTTGGAAACGGGAGGTCAGGACCCTCCTATCAAGGAACCTCCTCGAGAGAGTCTCAACCTCCACAGCCCCCAAGCCCCATCGACGGATAAGCTTCAGAGCCGGAGTAACGTAAGCCGGGAGATGTCCGTGCGGCGTGCGTAGGTCTTTCACTCGCCCTCCTCTCACCCAATCCTGGAGAAAGGGCCGAAACCATGACTTAGAGGAAACTACCCACCAAGGAGCCCTTTCCTCATTGCGGAAGTTGACTAGATTAATCTTCAAGAAGGTGTTGACTAAAAACACCACGGGATTGACCATACCCAAACCCCCTAGTCTCCTTGGGCGGTATGTGACCTCTCGCTTCACTAGGTTCAGCCTGTTGTCCCATAACAGCTGGAAGAACAGGCTATAGATCCGTGTCCAAGAAGACTCTGGCAAGATGCACACGCTGCCTAGATAGATAAATAAGGGGAGCAGGAAGGTTTTGATGAGGCTCACCTTTTCCCTCAGGGACAAAGACCATCCCTTCCATTGGTCCACCTTTTGACTGGCATCTTTTAGTCTGCCTTCCCAATTTGTCTCGGGATAATTTCCCTGGCCGAAATGGATGCCCAGAATTTTTAAGGACTCCTGGGGTCTTGGGAGGGTGTCCGAGAGACTAAAATCAGGATCTCCTTCTCCCAACCAGAGACTTCCACACTTATCCCAGTTGAGCTGGGATCCAGTTACTTCTGAATACTCCACAACCTCCGACATCACCCATCCCGCCTCCTCGCGAGAAGAGACGAAAATCGTGACATCATCGGCGTAGGCCACCACCTTTAGTGCCGGCCCAGAGTCCCCCAGGCCCACCCCAACCCCCGCCAACGGCCCACAACCCAACCTCCTTAAAAAGGGGTCGATCGCAAACACGTATAGCAGGGGGCTTAAGGGACAGCCCTGACGAACCCCGAATCCCACAAAAAAGGGGCGCCCAGCCCAACCGTTCACCAGCGGGAAACTCTCAGCCCCTTTGTACAAAGTTTTTAACCAATTGACAAACCCTACCGGCAGACCATATTTCAAAAGCACCGACCAGAGGTACTCATGGTTAACCTTATCAAAAGCCTTTGCCTGATCCAAGGACAGCAAGAACCCTCTCCAGTTCCCAGCCCTGCCCTGCTCCACAACCTCCCGGACACTCAGCACAGCACTAAATGTGCTTCGGCCTGGAACAGAACAGTGCTGATCACCCGAAAGCAGCTCCGGTGCAAACCGCACCAAACGATTAAACAGCACCTTAGCCAAAATCTTCCGGTCCGTATTGAGCAGCGCTATGGGACGCCAATTCTCAATCCGGGACGGATCCTTACCCTTTGACAAGATGATCAGGGCTGACCTCCTCATTGACTCTGGCAGAGTACCCGAGGAAAGGCACTCATTATATACCTCAGTCAATAGGGGAACCAACTGTTCCTTAAAGGTTTTGTAGAACTCGGATGATAAGCCATCCGGACCTGGCGTTTTCTTGAGCTTAAGCCCATCAAAGGCCAGTCTCACTTCCTCTTCTCTGATAGCGTCTGTCAAAACGTCAAGCCCAGAGGTCACTCTCTCTTCAGGAATGGTTTCAGCCAGGAAAGCCGACAGCCTGTCTCGATCTTGATCCTTCCCTGCCAGAAGGCCCGAGTAGTAGGATCTGACTACCTCCAGGATCTCTGAACTGGACCTCTTCAGAGACCCTGTACTATCAATCAGTCCTGTAACCATCTTACTATTTACTGACATCCTACAGTTTCTGTAGGGGTCGGGCGAGCGGAATTTCCCGAAATCCCTCTCAAAAACCAAGGATGTGTACCTATCATACTGGCACCTTTTTAACAGGGATTTCACTCTGGAGACTTCCTCACGGTTGCCCCCCGCCGAGACAAGCCTCTCGAGTTTCCTCCTCAGTCCTTGATATAAACGATAACAAGACAAGGATCTGAGGTTAGAGAGCTCACGGAAATACCTCGCTGCCCTTTTCTTGAAAATCTCCCACCACTCTGACTTACTGTTACATAGGCCCATGAGCGGAATCTGGCTCTGAAGGAACTCCTCAAAGGACTGTCTTATCTCAGCTTCTTCCAGGAGGGCCGAATTCAATTTCCATAAACCTCTACCCATCCGAGGGGTATCTGTAACATTCAAAGTAAACATAATTAAACAGTGGTCGGAGAACTCCACCTCCACCACCAATAAAGGTGAGGAGACAGCTTCCTCCTTTAAATAAAACCTGTCTATCCTAGACCTACTACTACCTCGATGGAAGGTGAACACCGTGTTGCCTGGGGCATGCCTGATGTGGATGTCCTCCAGGCGAGCCTCACTGACTATTCTATTCAAAGCGACGCTATCATAATCCAGTCTGTCTTTGGTACCTCCCCTATCGCAGAGCCTCGTGACGTTATTGAAGTCTCCACCAAAGACTACCAACCGGCTTGAAAAAAGATAGGGCTTGATCCTTGTGAAAAGGTCCTTTCGCTCACATTGACTTTGAGGACCGTAGATGTTAATCAGTCGTAGCTCTTGACCTCCCACAAGGACGTCTAGGACCAAACACCTCCCCATTTCCACCTCAATCACCCGTCGGCATGTGACATCTGCGGTTTTAAAAAGAACCGCCAGTCCGCTATACTGCTCGGCCACAAGAGACCAATAGGAAGGGCCACTCGTCCACTCCCTCTTTGCCTGATATATACTGGCTAAATCTGTTAGCCTGGTCTCCTGCAAAAATAAAATATCAGCTTCAACACGGCTGAAAAAATCAAAGGCCATAAATCTTGCAGTATTTGACTTAATGCTGGCTACATTAATGGTCGCCAGCGTCAACGGACTGAGTGCCGCCATCTAAGGTGATTAAGGTTGGATGACTCTTATCTTATCCCTTCCCCTTTCTTCACCCGAAAACCCACATTCCTCTCCTCCTCTCTTTAATGACGCAGACATATCCATGCCCTCGATTGTTGCCCCTCCTTCTTCAGGGGACGCCCAACTTTTGTCTGGTGGCTTCGGTACCTCCTCCCTCCCCTGGGACTCAGTCTTCCCAAGGACGGGAGGGGGGGTCACATCCTCCGGCCCCTCCCCACCCCTCTCGGGTTCCCCCGTCACCCCCACCAGCAAGGGAGATTCAGGTTCCCCCTCAAGGGATTGAAAACGGTTTGAAAGAGACACCAGAGGGGAGCCGGTTTGTCCTTCCATTAGTCTCTGACCTGGGGCAGGAGAAGATTTCCTTTTACCTGGTTGTTTTTTCTTTTTCACATCCTTTTTCCGCCTCTTTTCCAGCCATTCTCTGCCATCTTCATTTGATGATAGAGCGGCGCCAGAGGCGGACCCCTCTTCCCTCTGCAGTCTCTCGGTCTCCTCCTCCAACTCGCTCTCCCCTGGAGCCTCAGTAGCAGGAGCTTTCTCAAGGGCAGGGGCGCGGACCGTACCAACGGTTTTCCCAGATGTTTCACCTGCCCTTGCCGCCTTCCTGGCTTCCAGGCGTCTCATCTGACTTGCTGTCTTACTGCCGTTCTTCACTGGACCCCCAGCCCCAGTACCCCCGTCAACACCCTCCCCCACCGGCAGACCCTCACCCTGCGTCTCCTGTGGCCTACCCGTGGGTTCAGGGGCCGTGTTGGCACTAGAACGAGGGCAGCGGCTGTAGGGGTGTCCTAGAACACCACACAGGTAACAGCGTATGTCCCTACACGATGCGGCTGTATGGCCCACCCCTCCACATGAGAAGCACACCTGCTGAGTGCAGTCTGCACTAAAATGGGTGGGATCGCCGCATCGGTGACACACTTTAGGCTGTCCCCGGTAGAAGACCGAGATCCTGTCCCTACCCAGATAGGCCGAGGAGGGGATGTGGGTCACTGAGTTCCCCGCCCGGCTCAGCTGGACCAGAAAAGTCCATGCCCCGGACCAGATACCATATTCATCCCGGTTTTTCACCGGGGCACCCTTAACTTCTCCAAAACGACTTAACCAGGTCATGATATCAAGCGAAGACAGAGACTCATTACGCGTTAACACAGTCACCGTCTTTACATCGTCCTGGCGGGACAGGGGGGAGACCCTGAAATCCCGCCAGCCAGGCCGATTCTTCACCAGCTCGTAATTGGTCCAGAAGAGTTCCAAACCCTCTGGCCTTACGAAACTGATGTCGAACTCCGGGGTACCGAAGGGATGGATCAGAGCAAAGATGTTATGTGCCCTGAAGCCCATCTTCAGCAGTAGTTCAACCACCTCACTCCTCCTAGGGCATGTTTCATCACTTTCCCACCGAAGACGGACTGCATTCCTTCTGGTCCCCCTTGGCCCGCCTGTTGGGAGTGACCAATTTCCCGTATTTTCTCGGAAGGCAGAAAGACCAAAACGTTGAACCCAAAAACTTAAATCCACCTGCTCACCATCTATAAGGGCAGACCTCTCGCCCCGTCTCAGAGCGGCCGTGAGTTGCTGTCTTAAATCCCTATCCGTGCCACCAGACAAAACCCCCCTCGCATCACCCTGAACTGCACCAGCGTAGCTCTTTGCCCCAGGGGCCACCGGGGGGTTACTACTGCGGGGAGGGGAGGGCCTAGATGAAGGGCCCGGCATAGACCCCCTCTCATCTCCACTCATCTCATTATTTCTCCTGCTCCCTTGCTGGGGAGGCTCAACCCCTTTTCCCCCTTCCATAATTTTTTCACTCCCGCATCCTTCACCTGCATTCTCACCTGCACCCACACTCTTCTCCCTCCCCTCACTCTCACTACTTTCCTCAACCTCCACACCTTTGTTATTCTGTTTTGTTCTTTCACCACTCCCCTCCTCCCCTTTATCAGTGTTTAGCCTTTCATTTCCCTTATCTATTACAATCTCCTTCTCTCCCTCTGCTTCTACTTGCTTTATGACTTTCACCCCCTCATGCACTCCACCATTCTTTCTTTTATTTCCCTTTTGTCCCTCCTCAGTTCCCCCTCCCCTCTTGTTTTGGGAAACTGCTTGTACTGTCTTCCCTGCTGCTTTCTTTACCTTCGGGCTGGCCTGCACCGAAAGGGTCCCCGACGAGCCACTTTGCAGCATGGCATGGGTCCTCCCCAGCCGGCCATCCCGACCGCTCTCACTCATTCTTCTTTTACCCTCCTTTATTTCAGCCACACTCTTACAACTCGCAGCTCTTCTCATTTTAACATCTTCCAGAGAGGCTGACTTTGGCGCGGTTTCTCTAGCACTCGGGCCTGGTGCTGTCTTACTTGCCCCAACTGATTTCCCAGTAGCACCTTCCCTGGGCGCTACTGCTTTTACATCTATTTTTTTTCCCTGGACATTTTTAACCCTCTGAGTGCTGAGAACCCCGGACTGCTTTTTACTTTCATTCATCAGCTGCCCCTTTTTAATCACTCCTGCCTTTCCACTCCCCGCTGCTTCAGCTCCCCGCCGCTCCGTCTCCTGTGCACGATCCGCTGCCTTAACTCCTAACTCCCCGCTGGACACTAGCCCCGTGCCTGTACGAGCCGAGAGAGTTTGGGATTCAGATTTTACATTGCATGTTGCTGGCACTGCTGATTTTACACTGGCCTTTCTTGATGTATTTAACCCCTGCACGGTCCCTTTTGTTTTAGTATCTTTTCCTTTGTCCTGGAGAGGAGAGACCACCGGCCGCTGCTGCGTTGCCGCCTGTGCGTTCTCCCCGCCACCAGGGCACTGCTCATCTACTGTTGGCAAACAATCCATATCATCAATGGCATCATCTGTCCCCTCACCCGGCTCCTGTACCTCCACCACAGTAGCCTGGTCTGAGGAGACCTGCATAATTACATGCTCCAACTGTACTTGCTCCACCGAGCCCGCGAAACTATCATTACTATGCCCCTCCCCCTTGCAGTCTGACCCTGCAGCAAGCACCTTGCCAGACTGGACACGGGGGGCTACCAATGGTTCTATTTTCTCTCCCTTTTGACTGGCTCCCGGTGCCACTTCAGACACCGGGCGACCCCCTGCCGCAGGGATTGCATTATCAGGAAGTGGCACATATCTTGAACTTACCACTTCCACTGTAGCCTTCTTCGCCTGGCCTTTTGCGCGGATACGGGTGTCCTCTTCAGGTGTCTCGTTCCCGAAGCACAGCTTGCTCAAATCCGGGGGGGCCTCCATTTTCTGGATCTCGCTGAGTAGATACCCGCCGCTGTCACTTTCCTCTTCCATGGATGAACCTGAGAGGGGCGGGTCGGCTTGTCTTGCCGGGATGCTAGCGTCAGACTCGTGACCCGTCCTCTGCTTTCCTTGGCCGCCTCTGGGGCTCTGTTCATTAACCCCCTGCGATCTAGCAGTGTTTGAATGCTGCTGCAGGCTTGCAGAAAGCTGGGTTTTCCCTCTGCAGCCTTCCTCTGCACTCTCTTCACTGCTGGTATAGAATGGAATGTTCCTATTAAAGCGCTCCTGGTGTCTCCAGTTCTCCGACATGCTGCCTCCGTTTGCCTTTATAGCGTCTTTTCTTGCCGTCAGTTTCTTAATTTCCTCCACTATGTTCTTTATTTCGTCCTGATAGTCTTTCTTTTGGTCTCTTGAGCATGTCTCTAGCAGGGCTTTCAGACCCTGCACTTCATGCTGCAGTTTCTTTAATTTGCCGCTTATTGCCTCAAACTCCCGCTTGTACTTATTAAAGCGGGTGGCTAATTGCTCTGCTGTCTCTCCATCCTTTCTTTCACCCCAGGAGTACAGATCTTCCTCCTGGGGCTTACCTTTAATTTCTGCCGCTTGCACTTTCAGTCTCTGCGACCTCCTTAATTCTGTATTGGCTCCTGGAACCGGCTGCCTCTCGCTGCCCCCCGCCGGTCCATCCCGGGAGGCAGTGGATGCCCCAGGCGAGGGCATACTCGCTGGGGAAAAGCAGACCTTCTCCCCCTGGAAGAGGGAGAGGCTGCCTGCACGTCTTCACTCTCCAACAGCTGAGCACACACTGCTGCACTCTGACACGCCCACCGCAGGATGGATGGAGTAGAGCTGTGTGTGTGATGTGTGGGGGTCAGGATGGATGGAGTAGAGCTGTGTGTGTGATGTGTGGGGTCAGGATGGATGGAGTAGAGCTGTGTGTGGTGTGTGGGGGTCAGGATGGATGGAGTAGAGCTGTGTGTGTGATGTGTGGGGTCAGGATGGATGGAGTAGAGCTGTGTGTGTGATGTGTGGGGGTCAGGATGGATGGAGTAGAGCTGTGTGTGTGATGTGTGGGGGTCAGGATGGATGGAGTAGAGCTGTGTGTGTGATGTGTGGGGGTCAGGATGGATGGAGTAGAGCTGTGTGTGTGATGTGTGGGGGTCAGGATGGATGGAGTAGAGCTGTGTTTGTGATGTGTGGGGGTCAGGATGGATGGAGTAGAGCTGTGTGTGTGATGTGTGGGGGTCAGGATGGATGGAGTAGAGCTGTGTGTGTGATGTGTGGGGGTCAGGATGGATGGAGTAGAGCTGTGTGTGTGATGTGTGGGGGTCAGGATGGATGGAGTAGAGCTGTGTGTGTGATGTGTGGGGGTCAGGATGGATGGAGTAGAGCTGTGTGTGTGATGTGTGAGGGTCAGGATGGATGGAGTAGAGCTGTGTGTGTGATGTGTGGGGGTCAGGATGGATGGAGTAGAGCTGTGTGTGTGATGTGTGGGGGTCAGGATGGAAGGAGTAGAGCTGTGTGTGTGATGTGTGGGGGTCAGGATGGATGGAGTAGAGCTGTGTGTGTGATGTGTGGGGGTCAGGATGGATGGAGTAGAGCTGTGTGTGTGATGTGTGGGGGTCAGGATGGATGGAGTAGAGCTGTGTGTGTGATGTGTGGGGGTCAGGATGGATGGAGTAGAGCTGTGTGTGTGATGTGTGGGGGTCAGGATGGATGGAGTAGAGCTGTGTGTGTGATGTGTGGGGGTCAGGATGGATGGAGTAGAGCTGTGTGTGTGATGTGTGGGGGTCAGGATGGATGGAGTAGAGCTGTGTGTGTGATGTGTGGGGGTCAGGATGGATGGAGTAGAGCTGTGTGTGTGTGTGATGTGTGGGGGTCAGGATGGATGGAGTAGAGCTGTGTGTGATGTGTTGGGGTCAGGATGGATGGAGCAGAGCTGTGTGTGATGTGTGGGGGTCAGGATGGATGGAGCAGAGCTGTGTGTGATGTGTGGGGGTCAGGATGGATGGAGTAGAGCTGTGTGTGTGATGTGTGAGGGTCAGGATGGATGGAGTAGAGCTGTGTGTGTGATGTGTGGGGGTCAGGATGGATGGAGTAGAGCTGTGTGTGATGTGTGGGGGTCAGGATGGATGGAGTAGAGCTGTGTGTGATGTGTGGGGGTCAGAATGGATGGAGTAGAGCTGTGTGTGGGTCAGGATGGATGGAGTAGAGCTGTGTGTGTGATGTGTGGGGGTCAGAATGGATGGAGTAGAGCTGTGTGTGTGATGTGTGGGGGTCAGGATGGATGGAGTAGAGCTGTGTGTGGGTCAGGATGGATGGAGTAGAGCTGTGTGTGATGTGTGGGGGTCAGAATGGATGGAGTAGAGCTGTGTGTGTGATGTGTTGGGGTCAGGATGGATGGAGTAGAGCTGTGTGTGTCATGTGTGGGGTCAGGATGGATGGAGTAGACCTGTGTGTGTGATGTGTGGGGTCATGATGGATGGAGTAGACCTGTGTGTGTGATGTGTGGCGTCAGGATGGATGGAGTAGAGCTGTGTGTGTGATGTGTGGGGTCAGGATGGATGGAGTAGAGCTGTGTGTGATGTGTGGGAGTCAGGATGGATGGAGTAGAGCTGTGTGTGTGATGTGTGGGAGTCAGGATGGATGGAATAGAGCTGTATGTGTGATGTGTGGGGGTCAGGATGGATGGAGTAGAGCTGTGTGTGTGATGTGTGGGGGTCAGGATGGATGGAGTAAAGCTGTGTGTGTGATGTGTGGGGGTCAGGATGGATTAAGTAGAGCTGTGTGTGATGTGTGGGGGTCAGGATGGATGGAGTCGAGCTGTGTGTGTGATGTGTGGGGGTCAGGATGGATGGAGTAGAGCTGTGTGTGTGATGTGTGGGGGTCAGGATGGATGGAGTAGAGCTGTGTGTGTGATGTGTGGGGGGGTCAGGATGGATGGAGTAGAGCTTTGTGTGTGATGTGTGGGGGGGTCAGGATGGATGGAGTAGAGCTGTGTGTGATGTGTGGGGGTCAGGATGGATGGAGTAGAGCTGTGTGTGTGATGTGTGTGGGGGTCAGGATGGATGGAGTAGAGCTGTGTGATGTGTGGGGGTCAGGATGGATGGAGTAGACCTGTGTGTGTGATGTGTGGGGGTCAGGATGGATGGAGTAGAGCTTTGTGTGTGATGTGTGGGGGGGTCAGGATGGATGGAGTAGAGCTGTGTGTGATGTGTGGGGGTCAGGATGGATGGAGTAGAGCTGTGTGTGTGATGTGTGTGGGGGTCAGGATGGATGGAGTAGAGCTGTGTGATGTGTGGGGGTCAGGATGGATGGAGTAGACCTGTGTGTGTGATGTGTGGGGGTCAGGATGGATGGAGTAGAGCTGTGTGTGTGATGTGTGGGAGTCAGGATGGATGGAATAGAGCTGTATGTGTGATGTGTGGGGGTCAGGATGGATGGAGTAGAGCTGTGTGTGTGATGTGTGGGGGTCAGGATGGATGGAGTAAAGCTGTGTGTGTGATGTGTGGGGGTCAGGATGGATTAAGTAGAGCTGTGTGTGATGTGTGGGGGTCAGGATGGATGGAGTCGAGCTGTGTGTGTGATGTGTGGGGGTCAGGATGGATGGAGTAGAGCTGTGTGTGTGATGTGTGGGGGTCAGGATGGATGGAGTAGAGCTGTGTGTGTGATGTATGGGGGGGTCAGGATGGATGGAGTAGAGCTTTGTGTGTGATGTGTGGGGGGGTCAGGATGGATGGAGTAGAGCTGTGTGTGATGTGTGGGGGTCAGGATGGATGGAGTAGAGCTGTGTGTGTGATGTGTGTGGGGGTCAGGATGGATGGAGTAGAGCTGTGTGATGTGTGGGGGTCAGGATGGATGGAGTAGACCTGTGTGTGTGATGTGTGGGGGTCAGGATGGATGGAGTTAGAGCTGTGTGTGATGTGTGGCGGTCAGGATGGATGGAGTTAGAGCTGTGTGTGATGTGCGGGGGTCAGGATGGATGGAGTAGAGCTGTGTGTGTGTGATGTGTGGGGGTCAGGATGGATGGAGTAGAGCTGTGTGTGTGATGTGTGGGGATCAGGATGGATGGAGTAGAGCTGTGTGTGTGATGTGTGTGGGGGTCAGGATGGATGAAGTAGAGCTGTGTGTGATGTGTGGGGGTCAGGATGGATGGAGTAGAGCTGTGTGTGTGATGTGTGTGGGGGTCAGGATGGATGGAGTAGAGCTGTGTGTGTGATGTGTGGGGATCAGGATGGATGGAGTAGAGCTGTGTGTGATGTGTGGGGGTCAGGATGGATGGAGTAGAGCTGTGTGTGTGATGTGTGGGAGTCAGGATGGATGGAGTAGAGCTGTGTGTGTAATGTGTGGAGGTCAGGATAGATGGAGTAGAGCTGTGTGTTTGTGTGATGTGTGAGGGGTCAGGATGGATGGAGTAGAGCTGTGTGTGTGATGTGTGGGGCCAGGATGGATGGAGTAGAGCTGTGTGTGTGATGTGTGGGGGTCAGGATGGATGGAGTAGAGCTGTGTGTGTGATGTGTAGGAGTCAGGATGGATGGAATAGAGCTGTGTGTGTAATGTGTGGAGGTCAGGATAGATGGAGTAGAGCTGTGTGTGTAATGTGTGGAGGTCAGGATAGATGGAGTAGAACTGTGTGTGTGTGTGATGTGTGAGGGGTGAGGATGGATGGAGTAGAGCCGTGTGTGTGTGTGATGTGTGGGGGGTCAGGATGGATGGAGTAGAGCTGTGTGTGTGTGTGATGTGTGGGGGGTCAGGATGGATGGAGTAGAGCTGTGTGTGTAATGTGTGGAGGTCAGGATAGATGGAGTAGAACTGTGTGTGTGTGTGATGTGTGAGGGGTGAGGATGGATGGAGTAGAGCCGTGTGTGTGTGTGATGTGTGGGGGGTCAGGATGGATGGAGTAGAGCTGTGTGTGTGATGTGTGGGGGGTCAGGATGGCTGGAGTAGAGCTGTGTGTGATGTGTGGGGGGTCAGGATGGATGGAGTAGAGCTGTGTGTGTGTGTGTTTGTGTGTGTGTGTGTGTGTGTGTGCGTGTGTGTGTGTGTGATGTGTGATGTGTGATGTGTGGAGGTCAGGATGGACGGAGTAGAGCTGTGTGGCGGTGGCGCGGTCAGGATGGATGGAGTAGAGCTGTGTGTGATGTGTGGGAGTCAGGATGGCTGGAGTAGAGCTGTGTGTGTGATGTGTGGGGTCAGGATGGATGGAGTAGAGCTGTGTGTGTGATGTGTGGGAGTCAGGATGGATGGAGTAGAGCTGTGTGTGTGATGTGTGGGGTCAGGATGGATGGAGTAGAGCTGTGTGTGTGATGTGTGGGAGTCAGGATGGATGGAGTAGAGCTGTGTGTGTGATGTGTGGGGTCAGGACGGATGGAGTAGAGCTGTGTGTGTAATGTGTGGAGGTCAGGATGGATGGAGTAGAGCTGTGTGTGTGTGTTATGTGTGGGGGGTCAGGATGGATGGAGTAGAGCTGTGTGTGTGATGTGTGGGGGGTCAGGATGGCTGGAGTAGAGCTCTGTGTGTGTGATGTGTGGGGGGTCAAGATGGATGGAGTAGAGCTGTGTGTGTGATGTGTGGGGGTCAGGATGGATGGAGTAGAGCTGTGTGTGTGATGTGTGGGGGTCAGGATGGATGGAGTAGAGCTGTGTGTGTGATGTGTGGAGGTGAGGATGGACGGAGTAGAGCTGTGTGGCGGTGGGGCGGTCAGGATGGATGGAGTAGAGTTGTGTGTGATGTGTGGGAGTCAGGATGGATGGAGTAGAGCTGTGTGTGTGTGTGATGTGTGGGGGGTCAGGATGGATGGAGTAGAGCTGTGTGTGTGATGTGTGGGGGGTCAGGATGGATGGAGTAGAGCTGTGTGTGATGTGTGGGGGGTCAGGATGGATGGAGTAGCGCTGTGTGTGTGTGTGTGTGATGTGTGGAGGTCAGGATGGACGGAGTAGTGCTGTGTGGCGGTGGGGCGGTCAGGATGGATGGAGTAGAGCTGTGTGTGATGTGTGGGAGTCAGGATGGCTGGAGTAGAGCTGTGTGTGTGATGTGTGGGGTCAGGATGGATGGAGTAGAGCTGTGTGTGTGATGTGTGGGGTCAGGATGGATGGAGTAGAGCTGTGTGTGTGATGTGTGGGGTCAGGATGGATGGAGTAGAGCTGTGTGTGATGTGTGGGGTCAGGATGGATGGAGTAGAGCTGTGTGTGTGATGTGTGGGGGTCAGGATGGATGGTGTAGAGCTGTGTGTGTGTGTGATGTGTGGGGGTCAGGATAGATGGAGTAGAGCTGTGTGTGTGTGTGATGTGTGAGGGGTCAGGATGGATGGAGTAGAGCTGTGTGTGTGTGATGTGTGGGGGGTCAGGATGGATGGAGTAGAGCTGTGTGTGTGATGTGTGGGGGGTCAGGATGGATGGAGTAGAGCTGTGTGTGTGATGTGTGGGGGGTCAGGATGGATGGAGTAGAGCTGTGTGTGTGTGTGATGTGTGGGGTCAGGATGGATGGAGTAGAGCTGTGTGTGTGATGTGTGGGAGTCAGGATGGATGGAGTAGAGCTGTGTGTGTGATGTGTGGGGTAAGGATGGATGGAGTAGAGCTGTGTGTGTAATGTGTGGAGGTCAGGATGGATGGAGTAGAGCTGTGTGTGTGTGTGATGTGTGGGGGGTCAGGATGGATGGAGTAGAGCTGTGTGTGTGATGTGTGGGGGGTCAGGATGGCTGGAGTAGAGCTCTGTGTGTGTGATGTGTGGGGGGTCAAGATGGATGGAGTAGAGCTGTGTGTGTGATGTGAGGGGTCAGGATGGATGGAGTAGAGCTGTGTGTGTGTGTGATGTGTGGGGGGTCAGGATGGATGGAGTAGTGCTGTGTGTGATGTGTGGGGGGTCAGGATGGATGGAGTAGAGCTGTGTGTGTGTGTGTGTGTGTGTGTGATGTGTGGAGGTCAGGATGGACGGAGTAGAGCTGTGTGGCGGTGGGGCGGTCAGGATGGATGGAGTAGAGCTGTGTGTGATGTGTGGGAGTCAGGATGGCTGGAGTAGAGCTGTGTGTGTGATATGTGGGGTCAGGATGGATGGAGTAGAGCTGTGTGTGTGATGTGTGGGGTCAGGATGGATGGAGTAGAGCTGTGTGTGTGATGTGTGGGGTCAGGATGGATGGAGTAGAGCTGTGTGTGTGATGTGTGGGGGTCAGGATGGATGGAGTAGAGCTGTGTGTGTGATGTGTGGGAGTCAGGATGGATGGAGTAGAGCTGTGTGTGTAATGTGTGGAGGTCAGGATAGATGGAGTAGAGCTGTGTGTTTGTGTGATGTGTGAGGGGTCAGGATGGATGGAGTAGAGCTGTGTGTGTGATGTGTGGGGCCAGGATGGATGGAGTAGAGCTGTGTGTGTGATGTGTGGGGGTCAGGATGGATGGAGTAGAGCTGTGTGTGTGATGTGTAGGAGTCAGGATGGATGGAATAGAGCTGTGTGTGTAATGTGTGGAGGTCAGGATAGATGGAGTAGAGCTGTGTGTGTGTGTGTGTGTGATGTGTGAGGGGTCAGGATGGATGGAGTAGAGCTGTGTGTGTGTGTGATGTGTGGGGGGTCAGGATGGATGGAGTAGAGCTGTGTGTGTAATGTGTGGAGGTCAGGATAGATGGAGTAGAACTGTGTGTGTGTGTGATGTGTGAGGGGTGAGGATGGATGGAGTAGAGCCGTGTGTGTGTGTGATGTGTGGGGGGTCAGGATGGATGGAGTAGAGCTGTGTGTGTGATGTGTGGGGGGTCAGGATGGATGGAGTAGAGCTGTGTGTGATGTGTGGGGGGTCAGGATGGATGGAGTAGAGCTGTGTGTGTGTGTGTGTTTGTGTGTGTGTGTGTGTGTGTGCGTGTGTGTGATGTGTGATGTGTGATGTGTGATGTGTGGAGGTCAGGATGGACGGAGTAGAGCTGTGTGGCGGTGGCGCGGTCAGGATGGATGGAGTAGAGCTGTGTGTGATGTGTGGGAGTCAGGATGGCTGGAGTAGAGCTGTGTGTGTGATGTGTGGGGTCAGGATGGATGGAGTAGAGCTGTGTGTGTGATGTGTGGGAGTCAGGATGGATGGAGTAGAGCTGTGTGTGTGATGTGTGGGGTCAGGATGGATGGAGTAGAGCTGTGTGTGTGATGTGTGGGAGTCAGGATGGATGGAGTAGAGCTGTGTGTGTGATGTGTGGGGTCAGGATGGATGGAGTAGAGCTGTGTGTGTAATGTGTGGAGGTCAGGATGGATGGAGTAGAGCTGTGTGTGTGTGTTATGTGTGGGGGGTCAGGATGGATGGAGTAGAGCTGTGTGTGTGATGTGTGGGGGGTCAGGATGGCTGGAGTAGAGCTCTGTGTGTGTGATGTGTGTGGGGTCAGGATGGATGGAGTAGAGCTGTGTGTGTGATGTGTGGGGTCAGGATGGATGGAGTAGAGCTGTGTGTGATGTGTGGGGTCAGGATGGATGGAGTAGAGCTGTGTGTGTGATGTGTGGGGGTCAGGATGGATGGTGTAGAGCTGTGTGTGTGTGTGATGTGTGGGGGTCAGGATGGATGGAGTAGAGCTGTGTGTGTGTGTGATGTGTGGGGGTCAGGATGGATGGAGCAGAGCTGTGTGTGATGTGTGGGGGTCAGGATGGATGGAGTAGAGCTGTGTGTGTGATGTGTGAGGGTCAGGATGGATGGAGTAGAGCTGTGTGTGTGATCTGTGGGGTCAGGATGGATGGAGTAGAGCTGTGTGTGTGATGTGTGGAGGTCAGGATGGACGGAGTAGAGCTGTGTGGCGGTGGGGCGGTCAGGATGGATGGAGTAGAGTTGTGTGTGATGTGTGGGGGTCAGGATGGATGGAGTAGAGCTGTGTGAGATGTGTGGGCGTCAGGATGGATGGAGTAGAGCTGTGTGTGTGATGTGTGGGGGTCAGGATGGATGGAGTAGAGCTGTGTGTGTGATGTGTGGGGGTCAGGATGGATGGAGTAGAGCTCTGTGTGTGTGATGTGTGGGGGTCAGGATGGATGGAGTAGAGCTGTGTGTGTGATGTGTGGGGGGTCAGGATGGATGGAGTAGAGCTGTGTGTGTGTGATGTGTGGGGGGTCAGGATGGATGGAGTAGAGCTGTGTGTGTGATGTGTGGGGGGTCAGGATGGATGGAGTAGAGCTGTGTGTGATGTGTGGGGGGTCAGGATTGATGGAGTAGAGCTGTGTGTGTGTGTGTGTGTGTGATGTGTGGAGGTCAGGATGGACGGAGTAGAGCTGTGTGGCGGTGGGGCGGTCAGGATGGATGGAGTAGAGCTGTGTGTGATGTGTGGGAGTCAGGATGGCTGGAGTAGAGCTGTGTGTGTGATGTGTGGGGTCAGGATGGATGGAGTAGAGCTGTGTGTGTGATGTGTGGGGTCAGGATGAATGTAATAGAGCTGTGTGTGTGATGTGTGGGGCCAGGATGGATGGAGTAGAGCTGTGTGTGTGATGTGTGGGGGTCAGGATGGATGGAGTAGAGCTGTGTGTGTGATGTGTGGGAGTCAGGATGGATGGAGTAGAGCTGTGTGTGTAATGTGTGGAGGTCAGGATAGATGGAGTAGAGCTGTGTGTGTGTGTGATGTGTGAGGGGTCAGGATGGATGGAGTAGAACTGTGTGTGTGTTTGATGTGTGGGGTGTCAGGATGGATGGAGTAGAGCTGTGTATGTGATGTGTGGGGGGTCAGGATGGATGGAGTAGAGCTGTGTGTGATGTGTGGGGGGTCAGGATGGATGGAGTAGAGCTGTGTGTGTGTGTGTGTGTGTGTGTGTGTGATGTGTGGAGGTCAGGATGGACGGAGTAGAGCTGTGTGGCGGTGGGGCGGTCAGGATGGATGGAGTAGAGCTGTGTGTGATGTGTGGGAGTCAGGATGGATGGAGTAGAGCTGTGTGTGATGTGTGGGAGTCAGGATGGCTGGAGTAGAGCTGTGTGTGATGTGTGGGAGTCAGGATGGCTGGAGTAGAGCTGTGTGTGTGATGTGTGGGGTCAGGATGGATGGAGTAGAGCTGTGTGTGTGATGTGTGGGAGTCAGGATGGATGGAGTAGAGCTGTGTGTGTGATGTGTGGGAGTCAGGATGGATGGAGTAGAGCTGTGTGTGTGATGTGTGGGGTAAGGATGGATGGAGTAGAGCTGTGTGTGTAATGTGTGGAGGTCAGGATGGATGGAGTAGAGCTGTGTGTGTGTGTGATGTGTGGGGGGTCAGGATGGATGGAGTAGAGCTGTGTGTGTGATGTGTGGGGGGTCAGGATGGCTGGAGTAGAGCTCTGTGTGTGTGATGTGTGGGGGGTCAAGATGGATGGAGTAGAGCTGTGTGTGTGATGTGTGGGGGTCAGGATGGATGGAGTAGAGCTGTGTGTGTGATGTGTGGGGGTCAGGATGGATGGAGTATAGCTGTGTGTGTGATGTGTGGAGGTCAGGATGGACGGAGTAGAGCTGTGTGGCGGTGGGGCGGTCAGGATGGATGGAGTAGAGTTGTGTGTGATGTGTGGGGGTCAGGATGGATGGAGTAGAGCTGTGTGTGATGTGTGGGCGTCAGGATGGATGGAGTAGAGCTGTGTGTGTGATGTGTGGGGGTCAGGATGGATGGAGTAGAGCTGTGTGTGTGATGTGTGGGAGTCAGGATGGATGGAGTAGAGCTGTGTGTGTAATGTGTGGAGGTCAGGATAGATGGAGTAGAGCTGTGTGTGTGATGTGTGGGGTCAGGATGGATGGAGTAGAGCTGTGTGTGTGATGTGTGGGGTCAGGATGGATGGAGTAGAGCTGTGTGTGATGTGTGGGGTCAGGATGGATGGAGTAGAGCTGTGTGTGTGATGTGTGGGGGTCAGGATGGATGGTGTAGAGCTGTGTGTGTGTGTGATGTGTGGGGGTCAGGATAGATGGAGTAGAGCTGTGTGTGTGTGTGATGTGTGAGGGGTCAGGATGGATGGAGTAGAGCTGTGTGTGTGTGATGTGTGGGGGGTCAGGATGGATGGAGTAGAGCTGTGTGTGTGATGTGTGGGGGGTCAGGATGGATGGAGTAGAGCTGTGTGTGTGATGTGTGGGGGGTCAGGATGGATGGAGTAGAGCTGTGTGTGTGTGTGATGTGTGGGGTCAGGATGGATGGAGTAGAGCTGTGTGTGTGATGTGTGGGAGTCAGGATGGATGGAGTAGAGCTGTGTGTGTGATGTGTGGGGTAAGGATGGATGGAGTAGAGCTGTGTGTGTAATGTGTGGAGGTCAGGATGGATGGAGTAGAGCTGTGTGTGTGTGTGATGTGTGGGGGGTCAGGATGGATGGAGTAGAGCTGTGTGTGTGATGTGTGGGGGGTCAGGATGGCTGGAGTAGAGCTCTGTGTGTGTGATGTGTGGGGGGTCAAGATGGATGGAGTAGAGCTGTGTGTGTGATGTGAGGGGTCAGGATGGATGGAGTAGAGCTGTGTGTGTGTGTGATGTGTGGGGGGTCAGGATGGATGGAGTAGTGCTGTGTGTGATGTGTGGGGGGTCAGGATGGATGGAGTAGAGCTGTGTGTGTGTGTGTGTGTGTGTGTGATGTGTGGAGGTCAGGATGGACGGAGTAGAGCTGTGTGGCGGTGGGGCGGTCAGGATGGATGGAGTAGAGCTGTGTGTGATGTGTGGGAGTCAGGATGGCTGGAGTAGAGCTGTGTGTGTGATATGTGGGGTCAGGATGGATGGAGTAGAGCTGTGTGTGTGATGTGTGGGGTCAGGATGGATGGAGTAGAGCTGTGTGTGTGATGTGTGGGGTCAGGATGGATGGAGTAGAGCTGTGTGTGTGATGTGTGGGGGTCAGGATGGATGGAGTAGAGCTGTGTGTGTGATGTGTGGGAGTCAGGATGGATGGAGTAGAGCTGTGTGTGTAATGTGTGGAGGTCAGGATAGATGGAGTAGAGCTGTGTGTTTGTGTGATGTGTGAGGGGTCAGGATGGATGGAGTAGAGCTGTGTGTGTGATGTGTGGGGCCAGGATGGATGGAGTAGAGCTGTGTGTGTGATGTGTGGGGGTCAGGATGGATGGAGTAGAGCTGTGTGTGTGATGTGTAGGAGTCAGGATGGATGGAATAGAGCTGTGTGTGTAATGTGTGGAGGTCAGGATAGATGGAGTAGAGCTGTGTGTGTGTGTGTGTGTGATGTGTGAGGGGTCAGGATGGATGGAGTAGAGCTGTGTGTGTGTGTGATGTGTGGGGGGTCAGGATGGATGGAGTAGAGCTGTGTGTGTAATGTGTGGAGGTCAGGATAGATGGAGTAGAACTGTGTGTGTGTGTGATGTGTGAGGGGTGAGGATGGATGGAGTAGAGCCGTGTGTGTGTGTGATGTGTGGGGGGTCAGGATGGATGGAGTAGAGCTGTGTGTGTGATGTGTGGGGGGTCAGGATGGATGGAGTAGAGCTGTGTGTGATGTGTGGGGGGTCAGGATGGATGGAGTAGAGCTGTGTGTGTGTGTGTGTTTGTGTGTGTGTGTGTGTGTGTGTGTGTGCGTGTGTGTGATGTGTGATGTGTGATGTGTGATGTGTGATGTGTGGAGGTCAGGATGGACGGAGTAGAGCTGTGTGGCGGTGGCGCGGTCAGGATGGATGGAGTAGAGCTGTGTGTGATGTGTGGGAGTCAGGATGGCTGGAGTAGAGCTGTGTGTGTGATGTGTGGGGTCAGGATGGATGGAGTAGAGCTGTGTGTGTGATGTGTGGGAGTCAGGATGGATGGAGTAGAGCTGTGTGTGTGATGTGTGGGGTCAGGATGGATGGAGTAGAGCTGTGTGTGTGATGTGTGGGAGTCAGGATGGATGGAGTAGAGCTGTGTGTGTGATGTGTGGGGTCAGGATGGATGGAGTAGAGCTGTGTGTGTAATGTGTGGAGGTCAGGATGGATGGAGTAGAGCTGTGTGTGTGTGTTATGTGTGGGGGGTCAGGATGGATGGAGTAGAGCTGTGTGTGTGATGTGTGGGGGGTCAGGATGGCTGGAGTAGAGCTCTGTGTGTGTGATGTGTGTGGGGTCAGGATGGATGGAGTAGAGCTGTGTGTGTGATGTGTGGGGTCAGGATGGATGGAGTAGAGCTGTGTGTGATGTGTGGGGTCAGGATGGATGGAGTAGAGCTGTGTGTGTGATGTGTGGGGGTCAGGATGGATGGTGTAGAGCTGTGTGTGTGTGTGATGTGTGGGGGTCAGGATGGATGGAGTAGAGCTGTGTGTGTGTGTGATGTGTGGGGGTCAGGATGGATGGAGCAGAGCTGTGTGTGATGTGTGGGGGTCAGGATGGATGGAGTAGAGCTGTGTGTGTGATGTGTGAGGGTCAGGATGGATGGAGTAGAGCTGTGTGTGTGATCTGTGGGGTCAGGATGGATGGAGTAGAGCTGTGTGTGTGATGTGTGGAGGTCAGGATGGACGGAGTAGAGCTGTGTGGCGGTGGGGCGGTCAGGATGGATGGAGTAGAGTTGTGTGTGATGTGTGGGGGTCAGGATGGATGGAGTAGAGCTGTGTGAGATGTGTGGGCGTCAGGATGGATGGAGTAGAGCTGTGTGTGTGATGTGTGGGGGTCAGGATGGATGGAGTAGAGCTGTGTGTGTGATGTGTGGGGGTCAGGATGGATGGAGTAGAGCTCTGTGTGTGTGATGTGTGGGGGTCAGGATGGATGGAGTAGAGCTGTGTGTGTGATGTGTGGGGGGTCAGGATGGATGGAGTAGAGCTGTGTGTGTGTGATGTGTGGGGGGTCAGGATGGATGGAGTAGAGCTGTGTGTGTGATGTGTGGGGGGTCAGGATGGATGGAGTAGAGCTGTGTGTGATGTGTGGGGGGTCAGGATTGATGGAGTAGAGCTGTGTGTGTGTGTGTGTGTGTGATGTGTGGAGGTCAGGATGGACGGAGTAGAGCTGTGTGGCGGTGGGGCGGTCAGGATGGATGGAGTAGAGCTGTGTGTGATGTGTGGGAGTCAGGATGGCTGGAGTAGAGCTGTGTGTGTGATGTGTGGGGTCAGGATGGATGGAGTAGAGCTGTGTGTGTGATGTGTGGGGTCAGGATGAATGTAATAGAGCTGTGTGTGTGATGTGTGGGGCCAGGATGGATGGAGTAGAGCTGTGTGTGTGATGTGTGGGGGTCAGGATGGATGGAGTAGAGCTGTGTGTGTGATGTGTGGGAGTCAGGATGGATGGAGTAGAGCTGTGTGTGTAATGTGTGGAGGTCAGGATAGATGGAGTAGAGCTGTGTGTGTGTGTGATGTGTGAGGGGTCAGGATGGATGGAGTAGAACTGTGTGTGTGTTTGATGTGTGGGGTGTCAGGATGGATGGAGTAGAGCTGTGTATGTGATGTGTGGGGGGTCAGGATGGATGGAGTAGAGCTGTGTGTGATGTGTGGGGGGTCAGGATGGATGGAGTAGAGCTGTGTGTGTGTGTGTGTGTGTGTGTGTGTGATGTGTGGAGGTCAGGATGGACGGAGTAGAGCTGTGTGGCGGTGGGGCGGTCAGGATGGATGGAGTAGAGCTGTGTGTGATGTGTGGGAGTCAGGATGGATGGAGTAGAGCTGTGTGTGATGTGTGGGAGTCAGGATGGCTGGAGTAGAGCTGTGTGTGATGTGTGGGAGTCAGGATGGCTGGAGTAGAGCTGTGTGTGTGATGTGTGGGGTCAGGATGGATGGAGTAGAGCTGTGTGTGTGATGTGTGGGAGTCAGGATGGATGGAGTAGAGCTGTGTGTGTGATGTGTGGGAGTCAGGATGGATGGAGTAGAGCTGTGTGTGTGATGTGTGGGGTAAGGATGGATGGAGTAGAGCTGTGTGTGTAATGTGTGGAGGTCAGGATGGATGGAGTAGAGCTGTGTGTGTGTGTGATGTGTGGGGGGTCAGGATGGATGGAGTAGAGCTGTGTGTGTGATGTGTGGGGGGTCAGGATGGCTGGAGTAGAGCTCTGTGTGTGTGATGTGTGGGGGGTCAAGATGGATGGAGTAGAGCTGTGTGTGTGATGTGTGGGGGTCAGGATGGATGGAGTAGAGCTGTGTGTGTGATGTGTGGGGGTCAGGATGGATGGAGTATAGCTGTGTGTGTGATGTGTGGAGGTCAGGATGGACGGAGTAGAGCTGTGTGGCGGTGGGGCGGTCAGGATGGATGGAGTAGAGTTGTGTGTGATGTGTGGGGGTCAGGATGGATGGAGTAGAGCTGTGTGTGATGTGTGGGCGTCAGGATGGATGGAGTAGAGCTGTGTGTGTGATGTGTGGGGGTCAGGATGGATGGAGTAGAGCTGTGTGTGTGATGTGTGGGAGTCAGGATGGATGGAGTAGAGCTGTGTGTGTAATGTGTGGAGGTCAGGATAGATGGAGTAGAGCTGTGTGTGTGTGATGTGTGAGGGGTCAGGATGGATGGAGTAGAGCTGTGTGTGTGTGTGTGTGATGTGTGGGGGGTCAGGATGGATGGAGTAGAGCTGTGTGCGTGATGTGTGGAGGTCAGGATGGACGGAGTAGAGCTGTGTGGCGGTGGGGCGGTCAGGATGGATGGAGTAGAGTTGTGTGTGATGTGTGGGGGTCAGGATGGATGGAGTAGAGCTGTGTGTGATGTGTGGGCTTCAGGATGGATGGAGTAGAGCTGTGTGTGTGATGTGTGGGGGTCAGGATGGATGGAGTAGAGCTGTGTGTGTGATGTGAGGGGGTCAGGATGGATGGAGTAGAGCTGTGTGTGTGATGTATGGGGGTCAGGATGGATGGAATAGAGCTGTGTGTGTGATGTGTGGGGGGTCAGGATGGATGGAGTAGAGCTGTGTGTGTGTGTGATGTGTGGAGGTCAGGATGGACGGAGTAGAGCTGTGTATAATGTGTGGGGGTCAGGATGGATGGAGTAGAGCTCTGTGTGTGTGATGTGTGGGGGTCAGGATGGATGGAGTAGAGCTGTGTGTGTGATGTGTGGGGGGTCAGGATGGATGGAGTAGAGCTGTGTGTGTGATGTGTGGGGGGTCAGGATGGATGGAGTAGAGCTGTGTGTGTGATGTGTGGGGGGTCAGGATGGCTGGAGTAGAGCTCTGTGTGTGTGATGTGTGGGGGGTCAAGATGGATGGAGTAGAGCTGTGTGTGTGATGTGAGGGGTCAGGATGGATGGAGTAGAGCTGTGTGTGTGTGTGATGTGTGGGGGGTCAGGATGGATGGAGTAGTGCTGTGTGTGATGTGTGGGGGGTCAGGATGGATGGAGTAGAGCTGTGTGTGTGTGTGTGTGTGTGTGTGTGTGATGTGTGGAGATCAGGATGGACGGAGTAGAGCTGTGTGGCGGTGGGGCGGTCAGGATGGATGGAGTAGAGCTGTGTGTGATGTGTGGGAGTCAGGATGGCTGGAGTAGAGCTGTGTGTGTGATATGTGGGGTCAGGATGGATGGAGTAGAGCTGTGTGTGTGATGTGTGGGGTCAGGATGGATGGAGTAGAGCTGTGTGTGTGATGTGTGGGGTCAGGATGGATGGAGTAGAGCTGTGTGTGTGATGTGTGGGGGTCAGGATGGATGGAGTAGAGCTGTGTGTGTGATGTGTGGGAGTCAGGATGGATGGAGTTGAGCTGTGTGTGTAATGTGTGGAGGTTAGGATAGATGGAGTAGAGCTGTGTGTTTGTGTGATGTGTGAGGGGTCAGGATGGATGGAGTAGAGCTGTGTGTGTGATGTGTGGGGCCAGGATGGATGGAGTAGAGCTGTGTGTGTGATGTGTAGGAGTCAGGATGGATGGAATAGAGCTGTGTGTGTAATGTGTGGAGGTCAGGATAGATGGAGTAGAGCTGTGTGTGTGTGTGTGTGTGATGTGTGAGGGGTCAGGATGGATGGAGTAGAGCTGTGTGTGTGTGTGATGTGTGGGGGGTCAGGATGGATGGAGTAGAGCTGTGTGTGTAATGTGTGGAGGTCAGGATAGATGGAGTAGAACTGTGTGTGTGTGTGATGTGTGAGGGGTGAGGATGGATGGAGTAGAGCCGTGTGTGTGTGTGATGTGTGGGGGGTCAGGATGGATGGAGTAGAGCTGTGTGTGTGATGTGTGGGGGGTCAGGATGGATGGAGTAGAGCTGTGTGTGATGTGTGGGGGGTCAGGATGGATGGAGTAGAGCTGTGTGTGTGATGTGTGGGGGGTCAGGATGGATGGAGTAGAGCTGTGTGTGTGTGTGATGTGTGGGGTCAGGATGGATGGAGTAGAGCTGTGTGTGTGATGTGTGGGGGGTCAGGATGGATGGAGTAGAGCTGTGTGTGTGATGTGTGGGGGGTCAGGATGGATGGAGTAGAGCTGTGTGTGTGATGTGTGGGGGGTCAGGATGGATGGAGTAGAGCTGTGTGTGTGTGTGATGTGTGGGGTCAGGATGGACGGAGTAGAGCTGTGTATAATGTGTGGGGGTCAGGATGGATGGAGTAGAGCTCTGTGTGTGTGATGTGTGGGGGTCAGGATGGATGGAGTAGAGCTGTGTGTGTGATGTGTGGGGGGTCAGGATGGATGGAGTAGAGCTGTGTGTGTGATGTGTGGGGGGTCAGGATGGATGGAGTAGAGCTGTGTGTGTGATGTGTGGGGGGTCAGGATGGATGGAGTAGAGCTGTGTGTGTGTGTGATGTGTGGGGTCAGGATGGATGGAGTAGAGCTGTGTGTGTGATGTGTGGGAGTCAGGATGGATGGAGTAGAGCTGTGTGTGTGATGTGTGGGGTAAGGATGGATGGAGTAGAGCTGTGTGTGTAATGTGTGGAGGTCAGGATGGATGGAGTAGAGCTGTGTGTGTGTGTGATGTGTGGGGGGTCAGGATGGATGGAGTAGAGCTGTGTGTGTGATGTGTGGGGGGTCAGGATGGCTGGAGTAGAGCTCTGTGTGTGTGATGTGTGGGGGGTCAAGATGGATGGAGTAGAGCTGTGTGTGTGATGTGAGGGGTCAGGATGGATGGAGTAGAGCTGTGTGTGTGTGTGATGTGTGGGGGGTCAGGATGGATGGAGTAGTGCTGTGTGTGATGTGTGGGGGGTCAGGATGGATGGAGTAGAGCTGTGTGTGTGTGTGTGTGTGTGTGTGATGTGTGGAGGTCAGGATGGACGGAGTAGAGCTGTGTGGCGGTGGGGCGGTCAGGATGGATGGAGTAGAGCTGTGTGTGATGTGTGGGAGTCAGGATGGCTGGAGTAGAGCTGTGTGTGTGATATGTGGGGTCAGGATGGATGGAGTAGAGCTGTGTGTGTGATGTGTGGGGTCAGGATGGATGGAGTAGAGCTGTGTGTGTGATGTGTGGGGTCAGGATGGATGGAGTAGAGCTGTGTGTGTGATGTGTGGGGGTCAGGATGGATGGAGTAGAGCTGTGTGTGTGATGTGTGGGAGTCAGGATGGATGGAATAGAGCTGTGTGTGTAATGTGTGGAGGTCAGGATAGATGGAGTAGAGCTGTGTGTGTGTGTGTGTGTGATGTGTGAGGGGTCAGGATGGATGGAGTAGAGCTGTGTGTGTGTGTGATGTGTGGGGGGTCAGGATGGATGGAGTAGAGCTGTGTGTGTAATGTGTGGAGGTCAGGATAGATGGAGTAGAACTGTGTGTGTGTGTGATGTGTGAGGGGTGAGGATGGATGGAGTAGAGCCGTGTGTGTGTGTGATGTGTGGGGGGTCAGGATGGATGGAGTAGAGCTGTGTGTGTGATGTGTGGGGGGTCAGGATGGATGGAGTAGAGCTGTGTGTGATGTGTGGGGGGTCAGGATGGATGGAGTAGAGCTGTGTGTGTGTGTGTTTGTGTGTGTGTGTGTGTGTGTGCGTGTGTGTGTGTGTGATGTGTGATGTGTGATGTGTGATGTGTGGAGGTCAGGATGGACGGAGTAGAGCTGTGTGGCGGTGGCGTGGTCAGGATGGATGGAGTAGAGCTGTGTGTGATGTGTGGGAGTCAGGATGGCTGGAGTAGAGCTGTGTGTGTGATGTGTGGGGTCAGGATGGATGGAGTAGAGCTGTGTGTGTGATGTGTGGGAGTCAGGATGGATGGAGTAGAGCTGTGTGTGTGATGTGTGGGGTCAGGATGGATGGAGTAGAGCTGTGTGTGTGATGTGTGGGGGTCAGGATGGATGGAGTAGAGCTGTGTGTGTGATGTGTGGGAGTCAGGATGGATGGAGTAGAGCTGTGTGTGTAATGTGTGGAGGTTAGGATAGATGGAGTGGAGCTGTGTGTTTGTGTGATGTGTGAGGGGTCAGGATGGATGGAGTAGAGCTGTGTGTGTGATGTGTGGGGCCAGGATGGATGGAGTAGAGCTGTGTGTGTGATGTGTGGGGGTCAGGATGGATGGAGTAGAGCTGTGTGTGTGATGTGTAGGAGTCAGGATGGATGGAATAGAGCTGTGTGTGTAATGTGTGGAGGTCAGGATAGATGGAGTAGAGCTGTGTGTGTGTGTGTGTGTGATGTGTGAGGGGTCAGGATGGATGGAGTAGAGCTGTGTGTGTGTGTGATGTGTGGGGGGTCAGGATGGATGGAGTAGAGCTGTGTGTGTAATGTGTGGAGGTCAGGATAGATGGAGTAGAACTGTGTGTGTGTGTGATGTGTGAGGGGTGAGGATGGATGGAGTAGAGCCGTGTGTGTGTGTGATGTGTGGGGGGTCAGGATGGATGGAGTAGAGCTGTGTGTGTGATGTGTGGGGGGTCAGGATGGATGGAGTAGAGCTGTGTGTGATGTGTGGGGGGTCAGGATGGATGGAGTAGAGCTGTGTGTGTGTGTGTTTGTGTGTGTGTGTGTGTGTGTGCGTGTGTGTGTGTGTGATGTGTGATGTGTGATGTGTGATGTGTGGAGGTCAGGATGGACGGAGTAGAGCTGTGTGGCGGTGGCGCGGTCAGGATGGATGGAGTAGAGCTGTGTGTGATGTGTGGGAGTCAGGATGGCTGGAGTAGAGCTGTGTGTGTGATGTGTGGGGTCAGGATGGATGGAGTAGAGCTGTGTGTGTGATGTGTGGGAGTCAGGATGGATGGAGTAGAGCTGTGTGTGTGATGTGTGGGGTCAGGATGGATGGAGTAGAGCTGTGTGTGTGATGTGTGGGAGTCAGGATGGATGGAGTAGAGCTGTGTGTGTGATGTGTGGGGTCAGGATGGATGGAGTAGAGCTGTGTGTGTAATGTGTGGAGGTCAGGATGGATGGAGTAGAGCTGTGTGTGTGTGTTATGTGTGGGGGGTCAGGATGGATGGAGTAGAGCTGTGTGTGTGATGTGTGGGGGGTCAGGATGGCTGGAGTAGAGCTCTGTGTGTGTGATGTGTGGGGGGTCAAGATGGATGGAGTAGAGCTGTGTGTGTGATGTGTGGGGGTCAGGATGGATGGAGTAGAGCTGTGTGTGTGATGTGTGGGGGTCAGGATGGATGGAGTAGAGCTGTGTGTGTGATGTGTGGAGGTGAGGATGGACGGAGTAGAGCTGTGTGGCGGTGGGGCGGTCAGGATGGATGGAGTAGAGTTGTGTGTGATGTGTGGGGGTCAGGATGGATGGAGTAGAGCTGTGTGTGTGATGTGTGGGGGTCAGGATGGATGGAGTAGAGCTGTGTGTGATGTGTGGGCGTCAGGATGGATGGAGTAGAGCTGTGTGTGTGATGTGTGGGGGTCAGGATGGATGGAGTAGAGCTGTGTGTGTGATGTGTGGGGGTCAGGATGGATGGAGTAGAGCTGTGTGTGTAATGTGTGGAGGTCAGGATAGATGGAGTAGAACTGTGTGTGTGTGTGATGTGTGAGGGGTGAGGATGGATGGAGTAGAGCTGTGTGTGTGTGTGATGTGTGGGGGGTCAGGATGGATGGAGTAGAGCTGTGTGTGTGATGTGTGGGGGGTCAGGATGGGTGGAGTAGAGCTGTATGTGATGTGTGGGGGGTCAGGATGGATGGAGTAGGGCTGTGTGTGTGTGTGTGTGTGTGTGAGTGATGTGTGGAGGTCAGGATGGACGGAGTAGAGCTGTGTGGCGGGGGGGCGGTCAGGATGGATGGAGTAGAGCTGTGTGTGATGTGTGGGAGTCAGGATGGCTGGAGTAGAGCTGTGTGTGTGATGTGTGGGGTCAGGATGGATGGAGTAGAGCTGTGTGTGTGATGTGTGGGATTCAGGATGGATGGAGTAGAGCTGTGTGTGTGATGTGTGGGGTCAGGATGGATGGAGTAGAGCTGTGTGTGTGATGTGTGGGGGTCAGGATGGATGGAGTAGAGCTGTGTGTGTGATGTGTGGGGTCAGGATGGATGTAGTAGAGCTGTGTGTGATGTGTGGGGTCAGGATGGATGGAGTAGAGCTGTGTGTGATGTGTGGGCGTCAGCATGGATGGAACTCTATTTTATTATAAAATTAGGAAACATAAAAGTAATTGTCAAAACAAAAGTATGTCTCTCTCCACAGTTTGGAGCATCAAACACAAATTAACACAACATGTGTATTCCAGTCCGTACAATGTCCGCTCAGGAAGCTTGCTTCCTCTGAACAAAACAGAAAAATAAGGACCTCCTCATCCTCTCTTGACCTTTCTTGAGCTTCTCTCTTGTTCTTTGCCTCTTCTCCTGCTTTAGTTTTTCTGTCCGTATCTTCCCTTACTGCCCATGGACTCTCTGGTGCCAGAAGATCCTCGATGCCAGACAAATCAGCAATGCCAGTATACGTTCCCCAGAAAAAAACAAATAAACTGGCTCTAGATTTTTTTTTTTTCTCATTTGAAATGAAATAACAGTACCACCTAGAGCATTCCCCTCATAAACCCCCCTACGCTATGTCGGGCCCTTAAGACGAAATGTTTACATTATTTATACAATTTTCTGTTTCCCTACGAAGTTATACTATAACCTACTTACAAAATTAGTATTTATATATATATATATATTTATATATATATATATTTTATATTTATTTATTTGATTAATTAATTTTTTTTTATTCCTATTTTTTTTTCAACACTAACTGTAATCTAATATTTACAGCATATTATTTACATATATACACAAAATATAATTTATTATTTTTTTTTAGTTTTTATTTTTCCCCTCAATATAATTTAATTAAATTTTGTTACACATTTAATTCTCTTCACTATAAAGAAAATTACCTTCACCCTCTTACCATCACCGTCTTACCATTGAGTCCTGGTTCAGTCATTTGCAAGCCCTATTTCTCCTTTTGTACTTAAAACAAAACAAAAAGCTATTAGTGTGAGAAAAACCGGCCCACCACCAGGAATTGGAAAGGGAACCAGGCTAGGGCACCGCAAAAGAAAGGCCCCTCCATAACCGAGATGCCTTTGGCGCTCCCAACCTGCTGCCCTCCCAAGAACGTACCTTCCCCAGGTCATCAAGAATGCCCCTACATACTACTTCCACCGGGAGGATTTTCTGACGCGTCGAAACTAGACACCTTGCGTGCCACGTGAAATATCTAACCACTAGGCTGACTAAATATAACGTGCATTTATCCCAGCCACCCAGAACTCTGAAAGCTCCATATGCCCACTCTGAATAGGAGAGTCCAGCCAGCCGGGGCCAGCCGATGAAAATCCCCACCCTTTTGTATACCTCTGTATTGAAGGGAAATTGAAGTAGGAAATGCTCCATGGTTTCCACCGTAGAGCCACACTCCTCACGGGGGCAATTTCTTTCCTCCGTGCTCCTATACTTCAGATTGTCCCTCACATACAGCTTTCCGTGGAAAGAGCGCCAGGCCAAATCCCAAAACTTCATAGGGACCCTCACTGAATTTAACAAAACCAACCCACCCTCCAGGTCCTGGCCTGGGCAGTCCTTGAGGGCCAATGGCTTTTGGAAACGGGAGGTCAGGACCCTCCTATCAAGGAACCTCCTCGAGAGAGTCTCAACCTCCACAGCCCCCAAGCCCCATCGACGGATAAGCTTCAGAGCCGGAGTAACGTAAGCCGGGAGATGTCCGTGCGGCGTGCGTAGGTCTTTCACTCGCCCTCCTCTCACCCAATCCTGGAGAAAAGGCCGAAACCATGACTTAGAGGAAACTACCCACCAAGGAGCCCTTTCCTCATTGCGGAAATTGACTAGATTAATCTTCAAGAAGGTGTTGACTAAAAACACCACGGGATTGACCATACCCAGTCCCCCTAGTCTCCTTGGGCGGTATGTAACCTCTCGCTTCACTAGGTTCAGCCTGTTGTCCCATAACAGCTGGAAGAACAGGCTATAGATCCGTGTGCAAGAAGACTCTGGCAAGATGCACACGCTGCCTAGATAGATAAATAAGGGGAGCAGGAAGGTTTTGATGAGGCTCACCTTTTCCCTCAGGGACAAAGACCATCCCTTCCATTGGTCCACCTTTTGACTAGCATCTTTTAGTCTGCCTTCCCAATTTGTCTCGGGATAATTTCCCTGGCCGAAATGGATGCCCAGAATTTTTAATGACTCCTGGGGTCTTGGGAGGGTGTCCGAGAGACTAAAATCAGGATCTCCTTCTCCCAACCAGAGACTTCCACACTTATCCCAGTTGAGCTGGGATCCAGTTACTTCTGAATACTCCACAACCTCCGACATCACCCATCCCGCCTCCTCGTGAGAAAAGACGAAAATCGTGACATCATCGGCGTAGGCCACCACCTTTAGTGCCGGCCCAGAGTCCCCCAGGCCCACCCCAACCCCCGCCAACGGCCCACAACCCAACCTCCTTAAACCCAACCTCCTTAAAAAGGGGTCGATCGCAAACACGTATAGCAGGGGGCTTAAGGGACAGCCCTGACGAACCCCGGATCCCACAAAAAAGGGGCGCCCAACCCAACCGTTCACCAACGGGAAACTCTCAGCCCCTTTGTACAAAGTTTTTAACCAATTGACAAACCCTACCGGCAGACCATATTTCAAAAGCACCGACCAGAGGTACTCATCGTTAACCTTATCAAAAGCCTTTGCCTGATCCAAGGACAGCAAGAACCCTCTCCAGTTCCCAGCCCTGCCTTGCTCCACAACCTCCCGGACACTCAGCACGGCACTAAACGTGCTTCGGCCTGGAACAGAACAGTGCTGATCACCCGAAAGCAGCTCCGGTGCAAAACGCACCAAACGATTAAACAGCACCTTAGCCAAAATCTTCCGGTCCGTATTGAGCAGCGCTATGGGATGCCAATTCTCAATCCGGGATGGATCCTTACGCTTTGACAAGATGATGAGGGCTGACCTCCTCATTAACTCTGGCAGAGTACCCGAGGAAAGGCACTCATTATATACCTCAGTCAATAGGGGAACCAACTGTTCCTTAAAGGTTTTGTAGAACTCGGATAATAAGCCATCCGGACCTGGCGTTTTCTTGAGCTTAAGCCCATCAAAGGCCAGTCTCACTTCCTCTTCTATGATAGCTTCTGTCAAATCGTCAAGCCCAGAGGTCACTCTCTCTTCAGGAATAGTTTCAGCCAGGAAAGCCGACAGCCTGTCTCGAACATGATCCTTCCCTGCCAGAAGGCCCGAGTAGTAGGATCTGACTACCTCCAGGATCTCTGAACTGGACCTCTTCAGAGACCCTGTACTATCAATCAGTCCTGTAACCATTTTACAATTACTGACATCCTGCAGTTTCTGTAGGGGTCGGGCGAGCGGAATTTCCCAAAATCCCTCTCAAAAACCAAGGATGTGTACCTATCATACTGGCACCTTTTTAACAGGGATTTCACTCTGGAGACTTCCTCACGGTTGCCCCCCGCCGAGACAAGCCGCTCGAGTTTCCTCCTCAGTCCTTGATATAAACGATAACAAGACAAGGATCTGAGGTTAGAGAGCACACGGAAATACCTCGCTGCCCTTTTCTTGAAAATCTCCCACTACTCTGACTTACTGTTACATAGGCCCATGAGCGGAATCTGGCTCTGAAGGAACTCCTCAAAGGACTGTCTTATCTCTGCTTCTTCCAGGAGGGCCGAATTCAATTTCCATAAACCTCTACCCATCCGAGGGGTATCTGTAACATTCAAAGTAAACATAATTAAACAGTGGTCGGAGAACTCCACCTCCACCACCAATAAAGGTGAGGAGAAAGCTTCCTCCTTTAAATAAAACCTGTCTATCCTAGACCTACTACTACCTCGATGGAAGGTGAACACTGTGTTGCCTGGGGCATGCCTGATGTGGATGTCCTCCAGGCGAGCCTCACTGACTATTCTATTCAAAGCGATGCTATCATAATCCAGTCTGTCTTTGGTACCTCCCCTATCGCAGAGCCTCGTGACGTTATTGAAGTCTCCACCAAAGACTACCAACCGGCTTGAAAAAAAGATAGGGCTTGATCCTTGTGAAAAGGTCCTTTCGCTCACATTGACTTTGAGGACCATAGATGTTAATCAGTCGTAGCTCTTGACCTCCCACAAGGACGTCTAGGACTAAACACCTCCCCATTTCCACCTCAATCACCCGTCGGCATGTGACATCTGCGGTTTTAAAAAGAACCGCCAGTCCGCTATACTGCTCGGCCACAAGAGACCAATAGGAAGGGCCACTCGTCCACTCCCTCTTTGCCTGATATATACTGGCTAAATCTGTTAGCCTGGTCTCCTGCAAAAATAAAATATCAGCTTCAACACGGCTGAAAAAATCAAAGGCCATAAATCTTGCAGTATTTGACTTAATGCTGGCTACATTAATGGTCGCCAGCGTCAACGGACTAAGTGCCGCCATCTAAGGTGATTAAGGTTGGATGACTCTTATCTTATCCCTTCCCCTTTCTTCACCCTAAAACCCACATTCTTCTCCTCCTCTTTTTAATGACGCAGACATATCCATGCCCTCGATTGTTGCCCCTTCTCCTTCAGGGGACGCCAAACTTTTGTCTGGTGGCTTCGGTACCTCCTCCCTCCCCTGGGACTCAGTCATCCCAAGGATGGGAGGGGGGTCACATCCTTCGGCCCCTCCCCACCCCTCTCGGGTTCCCCCATCACCCCCACCAACAAGGGAGATTCAGGTTCCCCTTCAAGGGGTTGAAAACGGTTTGAAAGAGACACCAGAGGGGAGCCGGTTTGTCCTTCCATTAGTCTCTGACCTGGGGCAGGAGAAGATTTCCTTTTACCTGGTTGGTTTTTTTTTCATTTTCACATCCTTTTTCCGCCTCTTTTCCAGCCATTCTCTGCCATTTTCATTTGATGACAGAGCGGCGCCAGAGGCAGACCCCTCTTCCCTTTGCAGTCTCTCAGTCTCCTCCTCCAACTCGCTCTTCCCCGGAGCCTCAGTAGCAGAAGCTTTCCCAAGGGCAGGGGCGGGGACCGTACCAATGGTTTTCCCAGATGTTTCACCTGCCCTTGCCGCCTTCCTGGCTTCCAGGCGTCTCATCTGACTTGCTGTCTTACTGCCGTTCTTCACTGGACCCTCAGCCCCAGTACCCCTGTCACCACCGTCCCCCACCGGCAGACCCTCACCCTGCATCTCCAGAGGGCTACCCGTGGGTTCAGGGGCTGCGTTGGCACTAGAACGAGGGCAGCGGCTGTAGGGGTGTGCTAGAACACCACACATCTGACAGCGTATGTCCCTACACGATGCGGCTGTATGGCCTACCCCTCCACATGAGAAGCACACCTGCTGAGTGCAGTCTGCACTAAAATGGGTGGGGTCGCCACATCGGTGACAGACTTTTGGCTGTCCCCGGTAGAAGACCGAGATCCTGTCCCTGCCCAGATAGGCTGAGGAGGGGATGTGGGTCACTGAGTTCCCCGCCCATCTCAGCTGGACCAGAAAAGTCCATGCCCCGGACCAGATACCATATTCATCCCGGTTTTTCACCGGGGCACCCTTAACTTCTCCAAAACGACTTAACCAGGTCATGATATCAAGCGAAGACAGAGACTCATTACGAGTCAATACAGTTACCGCCTTTACATCATCCTGGCGGGACAGGGGGGAGACCCTGAAATCCCGCCAGCCAGGCCGATTCTTCACCAGCTCGTAATTGGTCCAGAAGAGTTCCAAACCCTCTGGCCTTACGAAACTGATGTCGAACTCCGGGGTACCGAAGGGATGGATCAGAGCAAAGATGTTATGTGCCCTGAAGCCCATCTTCAGCAGTAGTTCAACCACCTCACTCCTCCTAGGGCATGTTTCATCACTTTCCCACCGAAGACGGACTGCATTCCTTCTGGTCCCCCTTGGCCCGCCTGTTGGGAGTGACCAATTTCCCGTATTTTCTCGGAAGGCAGAAAGAACAAAACGTTGAACCCAAAAACTTAAATCTACCTGCTCACCATCTATAAGGGCAGACCTCTCGCCCCCTCTCAGAGCGGCCGTGAGTTGCTGTCTTAAATCCCTATCTGTGCCACCAGACAAAACCCTCCTCGCATCACCCTGAACTACACCAGCGTAGCGCTTTGCCCCAGGGGCCACCGGGGGGTTACTACTGCGGGGAGGGGAGGGCCTAGATGAAGGGCCCAGCATAGCCCCCCTCTCATCTCCACTCCTTTCATTATTGCTCCTGCTCCCTTGCTTGGGAGGCTCAACCCCTTTTCCCCCTTCCATAATTTTTGCACTCCCACATACTTCACCTGAATTCTCACCTGCACCCACACTCTTCTCCCTCCCCTCACTCTTCCTACTTTCCTCAACCTCCACACCTTTGTTATTCTGCATTTTATTCTGTTTTGTTCTTTCAACACTCCCCTCCTCCCCTCTATCAGTGTTTAGCCCTTCATTTCCCTTATCTATTACAATCGCCTCTCCCTCTGCTTCTACTTGCTTTATTACTTTCACCCCCTCATGCACGCCACCAGTCTTTCTTTTATCTCCCTTTTGTCCCTCCTCAGTTCCCCCTCCCCTCTTGTTTTGAGAAACTGCTTGTACTGTCTTCCCTGCTGCTTTCTTTACCTTCGGGCTGGCCTGCACCGAAAGGGTCCCCGACGAGCCTCTTTGCAGCATGGCATGGGTCCCCCCCCAGCCGGCCATCCCGACTGCTCTCACTCATTCTTCTTTTACCTCCTTTATGTCAGCCACACTCTTACAACTCGCAGCTCTTCTCATTTTAACATCTTCCAAAGAGACTGACTTTGGCGCGGTTTCTCTAGCACTCGGGCCTGGTGCTGTCTTACTTGCCCCAGCTGATTTCCCGGTAGCACCTTCCCTGGGCGCTACTGCTTTTACATCTATTTTTTCCCCTGGACATTTTTAACCCTCTGAGTGCTGAGAACCCTGGACTGCTTTTTACTTTCATTCATCAGCTGCCCCTTTTTAATCACTCCTGCCTTTCCACTCCCCGCTGCTTCAGCTCCCCGTCCCTCCGTCTCCTGTGCACGACCCGCTGCCTTAACTCCTAACTCCCCGCTGGACACTAGCCCCGTGCCTGTACGAGCCGGGAGAGTTTGGGATTCAGGTTTTACATTGCATGTTGCTGGCACTGCTGATTTTACACTGGCCTTTCTTGATGCATTTAACCCCTGCCCGGTCCCTTTTGTTTTAGTATCTTTTCCTTTGTCCTGGAGAGGAGAGACCACCAGCCACTGCTACGTTGCCGCCTGTGCGTTCTCCCCCCCTTCAGGGCACTACTCAACTACTGTTGGTAAACAATCCATATCATCAATGGCATCATTTGTCTCCTCACCCGGCTCCTGTACCTCCACCACAGAAGCCTGGTCTGAGGAGACCTGCATAATTACATGATCCAACTGTACTTGCTCCACCGAGCCCGTGAAACAATCATTGCTATGCCCCTCCCCCTTGTAGTCCGACCCTGCAGCAAGCACCTTGCCAGTCTGGACACGGGGGGCTACCAATGGTTCTATTTACTCTCCCTTTTGACTGGATCCTGGTGCCACTTCAGACACCGGGCGACCCCCTGCCGCAGAGATTGCATTATCAGGAAGTGGCACATATCTTGAACTTACCACTTCCACTGTAGCCTTCTTCGCCTGGCCTTTTGCCCGGATATGGGTGTCCTCTTCAGGTGTCTCGTTCCCAAAGCACAGCTTGCTCAAATCCAGGGGGGCCTCCATTTTCTGGATCTCGCTGAGTAGATACCCGCTGCTGTCACTTTCCTCTTCCATGGATGAACCTGAGAGGGGTGGGTTGGCTTGTCTTGCCGGGATCCTAGCGTCAGACTCGTGACCCGTCCTCTGCTTTCCTTGGTTGCCTCCAGGGCTCTGTTCATTCACCCCCTGTGATCTAGCAGTGTTTGAATGCTGTTGCAGGCTTGTAAAAAGCTGGGTTTTCCCTCTGCAGCCTTCCTCTGCACTCTCTTCACTGCTGGTATAGAATGGAATATTCCTATTAAAGCGCTCCTGATGTCTCCAGTTCTCCGACATGCTGCCTCTGTTTGCCCTTATAGCATCTTTTCTTGCTGTCAGTTTCTTAATTTCTTCCATTATGTTCTTTATTTCGTCCTGATAGTCTTTCTTTTGGTCTCTTGAGCATGTCTCTAGCAGGGCTTTCAGACCCTGCACTTCATGCTGCAGTTTCTTTAATTTGCCGCTTATTGCATCAAACTCCCGCTTGTACTTATTAAAGCGGGTGGCTAATTGCTCTGCTGTCTCTCCATCCTTTCTTTCACCCCAAGAGTACAGATCTTCCTCCTGGGGCTTATCTTTAGTTTCTGCTGCTTGCACTCTCAGTCTCTGCGACCTCCTTAATTCTGTTTTGGCTCTTGGAACCGGCTGCCTCTCGCTGCCCCCCGCCGGTCCATCCCGGGAGGCAGTGGATGCCCCAGGCGAGGGCATACTCGCTGGGGAAAAGCAGACCTTCTCCCCGTGGAAGAGGGAGAGGCTGCATACACGTCTTCACTCTCCAACAGCTGAGCACACACTGCTGCACTCTGACACGCCCACGTCAGGATGGATGGAGTAGAGCTGTGTGTGATGTGTGGGGGATCAGGATGGATGGAGTTAGAGCTGTGTGTGTGATGTGTGGGGATCAGGATGGATGGAGTAGAGCTGTGTGTGTGATGTGTGGGGGTCAGGATGGATGGAGTAGAGCTGTGTGTGTGATGCGTGGGGGTCAGGATGGATGGAGTAGAGCTGTGTGTGTGATGTGTGGGGTCAGGATGGATGGAGTAGAGCTGTGTGTGTGATGTGTGGGGTCAGGATAGATGGAGTAGAGCTGTGTGTGTGATGTGTGGGAATCAGGATGGATGTAGTAGAGCTGTGTGTTTGATGTGTGGGGATCAGGATGGATGCAATAGAGCTGTGTGTGTGATTAGGATGGATGCAGTAGAGCTGTTTGTGTGATGTGTGGGGGTCAGGATGTTGTAGCATACCAGGCAAATGCATTGGAAAAACGTTTTTTTTTAACAGCCACAGAGAGCTCGGCAGACTGTTAGGAGAGAAGAAAAAAAAATAAAGGAGTCTTTCTGAGGTACGGATCTGTGCTGTGAGTGGTGAAAAAAAATAATTCTAGGATGCTTCTCTAATCAAAAATGGGGTGAGGGTGGGTCTATGTAAGGGCTTGTATGTGTGTAAAGTGGTAACAAGCCAGATCCTGCCTGAGAGAAGGAAGATTTTGGTAAGGCTATGGTTGGTATACTATGTGAAAGTGTTTAATATGAACAAAAGATTGCCAAACAGATTGCAGGAGAGAGAGAAAGAGTAGGGCAAAATGTTATAGTCCCCGCCCCTACCCTCTTACAGTCAGGCAATCAAAAACTATGGAATAATGTAGCTGTAAGCATAAAGGATGGTTGAGTGACAAAGAGAATCCCAACTATATGTGTCAGGATGTGCTGCTGGGATCTGTTGTACTATGTTGCTTCTAGCAGCACAGCCCCACAGGTGGTGAATGATTGTGCTAGCTGGCTGTGGTGATCTCCTGCTAGCCAATCCTCTGGTTCTGTGCTCACATATTAGCCCTGCTCCTGGTATTGTCTGTCTGGGTTCCTGGGTGAGCAGTCATGTTACTTCTGGTCTGTGCAGCTTGTTCCCACTCTGAACTGTGTTTGCGTGTAGGTCTGTTGTGTCTCTCTGCTTCTCCAAGATGGTTTGTACACCTGTAGTCATTGTCTGTGTTATATGCAGAACCCCTTAACAGGTGCGGACTCCAAACGTCTTATGTCTCGCTCTGTGTCAGTTGGTAGATCCCTGACACAGTTCCCTATGTCAACTCGGTTGGCTGGCTGTCTATCCCCCTGTATGAGGACACTTGGACTTGCTCTTGGTTTCATCTGTGTGAAGACTATATGTTGTAGTAGCATGTGTATATGTCTTGCTATATTAGATGGTGTATGTATTGGTATGTGCATTTGCTTGACAAAGGTTGTAAGAGCAACCGAAGCATTGTCATCTCTGTGTGGACACAATAAAGTTTGAAAAGTCTTTTAAAAGGATGTGAGTACTATTGTTTGGTATATTTGACACCCCTGGCTGCTGCTCTACCATTACGGATTGCTCTCTCTTCCCTAATGTTATCTATCCCTCCTAGCTTTGTGTTGTCGGCAAATTTGATCAGTTTCCCATCAATTCCCTCCTCTCGGTCATTCATTTAAAAAAATCAAGATTCAAAAAGATCTAGAAAAGCTTGAACAGTAGGCGGTGACTAACAGAATGGTATTTAACAAGGAGAAATGCAAAGTCCTACACCTGGGCAAGAAAAATGAAAAAAAAAAAAAAACTGAATGGGAGGAATTATGCTAAGAAAGAGCACATGTGAAAAAGACTTGTGTATACTAATAGATCATAGACTGAACATGAGTCAACAATGTGATGCAGCAGCCAAAAAGGCGAACACGATTCTGGGATGTATTAAGAGAAGCATAGAGTCTGGATCACGTGAGGTAGTTATCCCCCTTTACTCTTCCTTAGTCAGACCTCATCTGGAATACTGTATCCAGTTCTGGACACCCCACTTTAAAAAAGACAGACAAACTGGAGCAAGTTTAGAGAAGAGTTACCAAGATGGTGAGCAGTCTGCAAATCGTGTCCTACGAGGAACGGTTAAAGGATCCAGGAATGTTTAGCTTGCAAAAAAGAAGGCTGACAGGAGACTTAATAGCGGTCTACAAATATCTGAAGGGTTGTCACACTGCAGAGGGATCAGCCCTATTCTCATCTGCACAAGGAAAGACCAAAAGCAATGGGATGAAACTGAAAGGGAGGAGACACAGATTAGATATTAGAAAAAACTTTCTGACAGTGAGGATGATCAATGAGTGGAACAGGTTACCACAGGAGGTGGTGAGTTCTCCTTCAATGGAAGTGTTTAAACAGAGGCTGGACAAATATCTGTCCGGGATGATTTAGTGAATCCTGCACTGAGCAGAGGGGTTGGGCCAGATGATCCCTTCAAACTGTACCATTCAATGATTCTATAATTTTCGGACTGCAGTAAGTCCGTGACTCACTACAGCTCTCTCCCCACCTGTCTGCCAACAGTAGTCGGGTGCACAACGCCATTCTCCAAAATACAGAGGGACACTCACCTGGCAGTTGAAGACTCCTGTTCCCTTCCTGGCCCTCCTTGCTCACAAGCATAATAACCCATCAAGTGCGGGCATAAAGACAAACACAGAGCCACCAGAACTCATAGAGGCGCTGATGTTTCCCTGTGGAGCCGCCATCTTGGGGCAGTGAGAGAGTTACAGTACTTCACTCCAACAGCACATCTACAGAGGAGTTGGTGGCTGGGAGGCAGAGGATAAAGGAAAAGAGACCGTGGATGAAATAGACATTTATTATAAAGCCTCACAAATAGAAACATAAGCTGAGCAGCAATGAAGTGCAAATAATTCTTCACCTCATGGAAAGGAAATTTTATTTGTTCCACCTAAAACAGGCAATGGGTGGCCGAAACCTTGCCTGTTTTATGAAGAGCAAATAAAATTTCCATTCCATGAGGTGAAGAATCTTTTGCTCGTCATTTCTGCTCAGCTCATGTTTCTATTTGTGGGGCCTTTGTGGACGACTGAAGTTCAATCCATTGCTGAGCTTACAAGACTATGTGCCCCCCCCCACCCCCTATTGGGTTTAGTGGTAGTGCTGCTAACAAACACTGCTTTTCACATTATTGTAAAGCCTGTATTACCCAGAGGAGCGTAAATTGCCTTTTAAGTTTCCTCATCACCGTCTAGGTGATCTCCCTAAGGAGAAAATATAAAGCCTCAGACACAGGGAGAGAGGGACTGGCTGAACTGCCTCACCCTTTCATAAAGTGCCTGCTCATAAAGAAGAGAGAGGTTAGACTCTTTCCTCAGTTATGCAAAAACTTGCTGATATCAAAATGGATGTTATCTAGGGTTGAAGAACTAGAAAACTCCCAAAGGAGATATTTTAGCATAGTGAGGCAATACAGAACAACTTACTAGCCCAACAAGACCACCTAAATCAAGTCCTTCTTTTATTGGAAAATCAGGAAAAAAGGACTAGGAGGAAAAATATCAGAATTAGAGATCTTCCAGAACCTACAGCAGCTGAAGTAATTAAGTCAGCGGCCACACAAATATTCCAAACCCTGCTAGGAGAGAGCGAGAAATATCATCATTGAACGTATACATAGAACTCTCTGCCCCAGGCCTGCCACCTCTGCACCCCCAGGAGATGTTATATGTGGGCTACTCAGTTACGTGGATACCACAGCTATCCTTCAGAAAGCACGCAAGGTCCAAGAAAGTCCATTTGAAAGCAACAAAATACAGCTCTTCCAAGACATAGCACCAAGCACATTAGCAAAAAGGCGCCTACTGAAGCCTCTCACATATACCATGAGGGCAAAAAGACTCCCAGTAAAATGGCTATTCCTCTTTGGTCTCGCTACATTTGAAGAGGGACAACAAATCACTATTAGAACCCCAGAGGACCTGAAGCAGACCTGGAAAAAGGATATCTCTCCAATTGAAATCCCTTCTTGGCTGCAGTTTCAAAACTATCAACTGATTCTTCAGTTCATGAAACCAGAATGCTGGAAGATCAGCTCCAAGTTTAAACCATCTAGAAGCACCAACTCCTTAATAACTATCTTAATGTTTCAACATTTAATAGACAAAATATCCATCAGGCTGAATTGTTTGAGACACTGCATTCTTCCCCGCTCCCTTGCTTTTCTCTCAGAATTTTTTAGGAAAGAGAGAGCTACCCTGCATTAAGGAAGGGGGCCCTACTGAAGAAGGAATAGCGGTGAAGAACATCGATAGATATGCCAGAGACTTGTGAGTTAACCCCCTAGTGACCAAGCCTGTTTGCGCCTTAATCACCAGGCCAAATTTTGGAAATCTGACATGTCTCACTTTAACATAGAATAACTCCGTAAAGGTTTTGCATATCCAAGTGATTCTGACATTTTTTTTTCGCCACATGCTGTACTTCATTTAGGTGGTGAAAATAGTCCGATATAATTTGTGGATATATATTAAAAGTGCCAATATTGGGAACATTTTGAAAAAATTATTGTTTTTTCACATTCTCAATTGTAATATATCAAATATGTCCAAACATACAGTACAAACTTTTGCTAAGATATATATTTCCATCTATTTACCTTATTCTGAATGCACATTTGAAAAACTTTTATGTTTTTTTAACCATTTAGATGACGTATAAATTTAACATTACTTTTCAGCATTTTGAGGAGCACTTTGTTTTCCTACACCAAGCAAAGATTGCAAAGGCTCATAGGTGTCAGAATAATACCCCCACAGATGACTCTATTTTAAAAACTACACCTCTTATTGTATTCACTGAGGGGTCTCATAAGTATTTTGACCCCACAGTTATTTTTCAGTAATTAATGCTATTTAGAGGAGAAAAAGTAAAATTAAATATTTTTGCAAATATGTCATTTTAAAGACATATTTTTTTCCTATAGTGCCCATGAAAAGGAGGATTTACACCCCAAAATGGATCCCCCTGTTTGTTCTGTGTTCAGAAACATACACGTTATGGCCCTAATCTTATATCTGGATGCATAACAGGGCCCAAAATGAAAGAAGTAGTCGGTGTCTTTCAGAACAGAAGTTTTGCTTGAAGCGGTTTAGGCCCCATAGCACACTTGCAGAGTTCTTGAGCGCCCAAAACCATAGAAAACACCCACAAATGACCCCATTTTGAAAACAAGACTCCTTAGCGAATTTATCTAGGGGTGTACTGTGCATTTTGATCTCACAGTTTTTAAATGAATTCAAGCAAAGGGAAAAAATTGTGATTTTTGTGACATCATCCGTCTTGCGCGCATGCGCAGAAGAGCGGTGGCGGGTCCGACAGGACCAGGTCAGCGGAGGACGTGGGTGAGTTATTTCAGCTGCCCCCATGGATCCGATCCATGACGGCAGCTGAATCTTTAACTTTTTAAAAGCTTTTTTGCACTTTAATGCGATCGGCGCTAACCATTGGATAACGACAATTGCATTGCCAGGGGGGACTGCCTGCAGCCCAGGATGACAGCTCCATGCTGTCGGCTACCTGCGGGCACCGACAGCATGGAGCTATCACATCCATAGCCCACATGGCTTTAATCCCTGCAGGACACTTGGGCAGGACGTAAAAACACTATGGGCTGGTCACTAGGGGGTTAAAGCCTGTCCCCTACAGTAACACTATAGACTTGGGGAAAGCAGGATATTAGTCAAGACATAGGATTACTTGCCCTCCTGCTGGTTTGGGGCCCCTGCTCTAACTTACACATTCTTCTTCTGTGGGGATGTATGTGGGATGGGACCTCCGACCAATGGGACAGAATTGTTTCCAAAAGTCTTGAACTATAAAGAGATGATGTCAGCTCCTGATACAAAGGGGTGATTTTGAAGATATATGTTTTGGTCTGTTTCATAGCGTTTGGTAATGTTTGAAATTCTTTGATATAATTGACATACTACGAAGTTTATAATAGAGACAAACTTTTATACTATAAAAGTCTCAGTGGTCTACTTAAACTCAAGGAGTATGGCGGACCACCCCCCAAACACACAGGTGGAGACTGGCATCTTGGAAAAACCCTTGGCGTGCGCAGACTAGTTCATTTTGTCTTATATATACTGTCCCACCTCCCACTTGGGTTTCCTTACAATGTTCATCTTGCCACAAGAATTTGGTCAATGTATTGGGCTGTCAAAAATCAGAAGCATCATGTGTGGGAATTAGACCCATAAAAAGATTAAAATACATACCCTATGGCTAATATTAGATATATATCCTTTAATGTGAGAGGGATGAATACTCCCCAAAAAAGTAGTCACATATTTTCTCCTCTAAATCTGAATTGGTGTTCCTACAAGAGACTCACTTGAGAAAAAACCACATACCTAAACTCCCCTCCTATATCTACAACCAATGGTTCCATAGCACATACTCTTCTGCTTCAAGAGAAGTATCTACTGCAATAGGGAAAAATATCCGATTTGTCCTAATACTTCAGAAAGTAGACCCTGGTAGCAGATATATCTTCCTCAAAGGCACAATCGCTAACAGCAAGATGTATTTTGCCAATCCATATGCTCCTAATCGAAATCAGGTCCTGTGGCTTATTCCCACTTTGACAAGATTCACAGACTTTGCAGAGGGGCTAATAGTGGTGGGGGGTGATTTTAATCTAGTACTGGACCCTTCTAAAAACACTACATCAACTATGCCGTCGATTGCATGTAAGCAGACCTGTCGATTAAAGGGCGTTCTGTCTGAACTGAATCTACAGGATACATGGAGAATATTGCACCATGAAGATAGGAAATACACTTACTTCTCCCACATACACAAGACCTTTCATTGAATCGATTATTTCCTAGTGTCTGGCAAGCATATCCAATGCATCAATGATGCAGATATTGGTTCAATCACAATTTCAAATCATGCGCCAATCTCTGTTTCAATCCCCATGTAAAGCTCCCCATCAGAGAATGGACTTGATAAGTGACAAAAACATTGCCATGCATTATCAGAAAAAATTTACAGAATTTTTAAAGATAAATGACACTCCAGTCATCTCCACACCAATCCTTTGGGAAGCACACAAAGCTTTTATCAGAAGAGAATTGACAGCTTTAGGTTTGAGTGTAAAGAAACAAAGAGAAAGAAAGGTCAATTTTCTGTGGGCACAAATCTCTGATCTTGAACAAATTCATAAACACTTGTTAAAGAAGGAGACACTTCAAGAATTGAAGAGCCTTAGAGACAAACTTAAAAATATCCTTAACATAAAAGCAGTAAAGACTCCTGTCATGGAATATAAAGTGTAAAGTTTTAAGATGCAATAAGTGTATGTTTCTTACCTTGTATTGGACTATTGACCCTTAAATAGAAGATTAAAACCTATGCTTTGTAGTGTCAGGAACTAGGATTTTAAGATAAGTCAACAGACAAATTAAATAAGGCTAAGCTATGTTAACAGAGAAGACACACAGCGATAGCAGAAATGTCTAACGCAACAGCAATATCCTGGCTTAGGTCATTTTTATGTTTGAGACGGGCGTTAAGAGCTTTGAGACTACTTGGTAGAGGTCAATAAGTCTTGTGATCAATAAGTATTTTCACCTTTGTAACAGTAATCTATGTAACACTAATCTTTGTACCAAGCAACATTTGGATACGCCCATTCTTTTTGTATAAGAGTTGGCAATGTTCACAATAAAGTAGAATTCATTGATTCTCATGGAGGTGTCTTGAAATAACATGGAGTGATTTCATGCTATTGATAGATGATGCTAGCAAAATCTCCTCATCACGGGCTTCCATATCTACCAATTTGGCACCTGGCAACGAGGTCATCAGATCGGTACCGGTGTGGTCCGATAACAGCTGGTGTGACCAGAACCTCTGACCCAACTTACTTTCAAATGGACAGAATGCACAGACCCATAATCAGGACAAAGCCGGCTGGTAATTTATATTGAGTGGTTCATTTAAGGTCTAAACTCGGTCTAGTTTATATGACAAAGAACCCTGTCAAATAAGCTGTCTCGTAGGGGCGTGGCCTAGCAAGCAAGGAGTGAGGACGCACGGTGCTTCGCTCCTCCACAAAACCTCTGTTTTCAGCCCTTTTTTGGCCCAAAGCAGAGACCCAAACAGGATCAGACTGTGACGCAGCACCTGGGGACCCACCAGAACTCGCCGGGAAGGATCCGGAGAACCGCGGCCCAGCACAGCAGCCCGCACCCGACGGGACCCGCGCTCAGAGACACTTGGCGGGGAGCACCTGCGGAGCCCCAGACAAGGGAGAGCGGCATAATGTACTTTCACCCTGCACACAGAGAGGAGGCTTCTTCATCCTCAGAGCCCGCGCTCCTATTGGGACTCCCCTGAAGCCATACCGCCCCGCCGCCAACCTGCAACCCGACTGCGCCTATAATTAATCTCCCGCTGGTCTGGTCCCTCCGCTGAGAGTCCCCCCTCCTGCTCTGTGGAAGTGACAGTCTGCAGGATACTACAGGCGGGCACGTCTGGAGACCGGTGCTCAGCTCCTGTCCCTCCACGTGGCAGCAGCCACCTTTCCCCCCTCCCCGAAGCAATCAGGCTGCCCAGTACATAAATAAAAATAAAATAAAAGGAAGCTGGAGAGAAATCCTCATCCCCCAAAGCAGTACTTACGATTGCAGGAGCCCAGCAGCACAGCGGAGATTCTCCGGGACTCTCAGACCACAGCAGGCTCCTTAACAGTCACTGCAATTCATCCTGTATTGCACCACAGCACCATCTAGTGGCCAAAACGGGCAATAGCAGGCTCGGAACTCCTGCTCATTCCTCTTTAAAAATACATTGCAGCAGTCTCATATCCCGCGCAAACTAACCGCCATCTTCTCCCCCATACCCTCCCATCTCAGGCTTCTCAGTGAGACACAGGGAAGACAGGAAAAGACAGCAAAATAAGGAGACCTACACATTAAACTCCCAGATCCGATCTGTCTTGCACTACTGAGAGGTTGTAAATGGAAGAAAAGCTCTGCTTTAATTTTTTCTGAACTGGTAAATCCAGCTCTACTCTGCAACAACTTTTTCCGAAAAAAGGGGACTGCTACTTAATACCCGAATATTTACATTACAATTTTTTCAACTCTTTTAAAGGAGTGTATAAACTTACTGTCTCAATTTTTTTCCGGTTTCTCTGATTTTTCAATTTTTATGGAACCTGCAGAAATAAGTTCCGAACTTGAACAACTCTAGATAATATAAAGACTACCTAACTAAAAAGTCAATTCCCGGAGGGGGCACCTGACCACGAAGAGTAATGGCTCCTTGAATCCAGAGCCTCGTTACAACGGCACAACCCGGGACCCATATCAGCAGCGATCCTGAACAAAATATGGTCAAGATAAGCAAAGAGAAAGGGGGAGACCTCCAAGTAACCCCCCGTCCAGTCAGAGGGCAATCGGACCTACAAAGGTTCTTAAAAGACAGGACCGCCCGCTCTCGTCATGCAATAAACAAGACGGCTTCACCTCAACAGACAACAGCAGCAATGGCAGTAGATAGAGATGCTGAAGACTCCTCAGAAGGGGAGGATGAGGGGAGAGTCTCAAGGGGCTTTATGAAAGAGCTAATGTCATCAGCCCTTCGCCCGGTTATGGCGGATCTTAATGAAATCAAGGAGGAAGTCAAAAGCATGGGGAGGAGGATAGATGATCTCGAATCATCGACATCGTCCATCACAACTCACTCGTTGGAACTAACTCAAGTAATTAAAGACCAACATAATCAACTGAACAAAGTTCTTATTTTACAAGAGGACTTAGAGAATCGTAATAGACGCAACAATGTACGTATAAAAGGTCTACCAGAGTCCTGGGCCGCAGAAGCTCTGAACAAAGTCGCATCAGAAATCTTCGCTTCTCTCCTGGGCCCTGAAAGAGCGACTACCATTATTGTGGAACGCATCCATAGAGCGTTGAGACCGACTCCAACAAATACAGAACCCCCCAGGGACATAATTTGCAAACTATTGTCTTTTCCGGATGCTCTGGCGGTTCTAAGAGCAGCAAGAAACAACCAGGACTTACAATACGGAGGAGCTCCTATTCAAATTTACCAAGATCTGGCTCCATCCACACTGATAAAAAGACGGGCACTACGCCCCTTACTGGACGCTCTAAGACTGAAAAACATAAAATATGCGTGGCTATTTCCCTTTGGCTTAGGCTTTAGCCACAAAGGCAGACGTTTCAACATCCGTTCGCCAGAGGAATTACAGAACTGCTGGCAGCATCTAGAAATCGAGCCGATAGACTTACCGGGCTGGCTGCCTTTACCGGACTTACCAACCTTTACACATCTCTCCACACAAGAGACCTGGCAGCTGGTCAGAAACCAAAAGTCTCCCAGAAGCAAAAAGAAGAGCAGAGAAGAAGTAACGACGAGTGACACTTGAACTCAAACCACCAATTGCCCTGCTGTACCAAGCTTGACCATTACAAATGAACTGTACATTATAACCAACTACACTCCAAAGAGGAAGCTAACTTCTTAAGGTTGTATAGACAGTCATGTTTGCTAACAGGTTTTTCATATTAGAAATTTACTAGGACCACACATGTACCATGTTAGTTTCCCACATGATTATAGTAGACTTACTCTCTAACAGAGTAAACACAGTTAAATTGGGTCCCCACAGTGCCTGTACCGATCAGGCTACGCTCCCTAAGAGCACACAAACAGTTCAGAGTATTGTACTCCTCTTACCCCCCTCACACCCACCTATATACGGTTACACACCCCCACGAATCTTTAGAGGAACCGGAGGAAGTTTTTTCCCCCACATTTTAGCTACACCCTAAAGAAGAACTAAGGAGGGTGCCGTAGTTCTCTATATTGATTGATTGAAGGTTACATATTTCTTTCTTCTTGTCTTTCTTTCCTATTCCGTTTCCCTTCCTTTACGTCACTTTCCTATTTGTGTCTCCCCCCCCCCCCTTGACTTCCCTCGCACCCTCCTGCCCTTGCTGATCACACCGGAAGGACTCCCTTGGGTACAATCTCATTGTAAACTCTGCTTTCAGTACTCCGAGAGAAGGTCAAGGATCCTGCCGGAAGTCGTTCATCAGGACACTAAATGGAAGCCACCCGCATCACCACGTTCAATGCCAGGAGACTCATTTTAAGGGCAACAAACACGTGACACTCCCTGGGAAATTCTTTTCACATGAGTTCCACAACACACATCCTACATCAGCCTCAAAGGGGGTCTCCATTTTTATCCACAGGTCCATCCCATTCAAATATGAAGCCCAGTATGCAGACGGTGAAGGGAGAGCTCTCTTTATAAAAGGCACAATTAATAACGTGAAGTTAACCTTCGCAAATTTATATGCCCCCAATTCCGATCAGGTCCCATGGTTAATAAAACAATTAGAAATCCTCAAACAATTTGCAGTGGGCCAGGTCTTTGTGGGAGGGGACTGGAATTTAACTCTGAATCCAGCGTTAGACGCATCGACGGGTCGCTCTCAGGTCCCAAAGAGGAAACTTGGAGCATTGCTCCGAGCCCTCCAGAACTTAGAAGTTACAGATGCATGGAGATGCCTACACCCGTCTACAAAGGACTACACGTTCTTTTCAGCCGTACACTCCTCTTACCAGAGGCTTGATTATCTATTTGTATCTTATTCCCTACTTCAACAAGTGGGAAAAGCCCATATAGATATTATGACCATCTCGGACCACGCCCCAGTACATATCAACATCAAACCCCATAAAATAGAGCCAAGAGAGTGGAGATGGCGACTCAATGAGTCGCTATTAGACTCAGTCGAAGAAAAGTCACGACTATCCGAATCTATAGAAGAATTTTTCAAACTAAACACTGTAGACGAAACAGAAATGCCAATAATTTGGGAAGCCCACAAGGCCTATACAAGAGGCCTCCTAATAGCTCTAGGGACAAAAGTGAAAAAACAACAGCAAAGGGATATTGATAATAAACTAAACCAAATCGCAAAACTGGAGCAAAAAGCAAAAACCTCCCAGCCCAAAAAAGAAATGGAGGAACTACTTGTCCTGAGACAGGAGTTAAAAAATTGCTTGGAGGCTAGGTTTAACTAATCACAGGGACGGAAAAAGTCTATAGAACTAAAGCTAAGCCCTTTTCACAGTAACAGACTAAAATATAGATGCTTTATTAGGGATATATTAAAAGACATAAATGGGCTAACACACAAACAAAAAAATATAAACCAGTAAAGTCCGTAACTTTTTGGTATATTACTGGCCTCCACTCAAAAACCAGATATGTGTGTGGGGCCAGATAACAGATCAGTGCTACAAGCAAGTAGTAGGAAGAGCTTAGTCACTTCCTAAACTGGTAAAGATCATACAGCATCAAGATTTGGAGGTATGATGCTCCTCTAACTTGGTATTGAAGTGCTGTACTGATCTACTAAAGTGATTGCTGTCTTAGACAGTATCCAACATAGGGACGTGTCAATATCTCAAACTCTTTAGCATCAATCACGGGCAATGAGAAAAAGTTTTCCTATAATAAGGATTTTTCACAATTGGACACTCATAATTGGAGTGTTTAAATGAACTGTGCTCGACGCGTTTCCCCACAAGAAAAATTGTGGTTCATCAGGAGCTCAGATGAATTCGACAGGCATTCGTATAGCACTGTTTGTAGTAATGAATTAACCAAAGATGTTTAAGATGAAGTCAGATAATACAAATGGTGCAGTGACTTAGAGACAATCTGTGTGATTGCTCAGTATGTCAGATGCATAGAAGCAAAATTGCATGTTAGGCACCAACTAAAGAGATACAGGTATACTCCCAGCATTAGTATGCAGAGTATGGTCTCTCTGCTCAATCTTAGCTAATGGGGGTTTGTAAGTAGGAAGTCTGAGAGATATTGGCTCAGTATATTATGGAAACTGCAGCCAGAGTATAGGCTCCCTGAGTAACAGAGAGCTATAAAGCTGTAAATCTGGATGCAGCATCAGCTTGGCAGTTTCAATAATAGCCCAGGCTCATCAAGGACTGTCTCATCTTGATGATATAACAAAAATCAGATGAGGATGTTAGGTATATAGAAAATGGTCACTATATAAGTGTGGCCACCTCTATAACCAGACTAAACTTCAGACCTAAGCTGGAAATATAGACTTAGTTTCAAATAGTGTAAAGAGCCTTCCTGCATGCTACCAGGTATAGAGTAGCAGCAGGTTTCTCTGATCTACTCCTTCCTACAGAGGATAGTTGTTATGCCCATGCATCAAAGGTCACAAAGCACCAAAGATAAATAAATAAATAAATAAAGAGGTAAAGCCTGTGGCTCTGATGGTGAGTCACAGGGGTAATCTCAATCTCACTTGTGAAAAATCCTTATTATAGGAAAACTTTTTCTCATTGCCCGTGATTGATGCTAAAGAGTTTGAGATATTGACACGTCCCTATGTTGGATACTGTCTAAGACAGCAATCACTTTAGTAGATCAGTACAGCACTTCAATACCAAGTTAGAGGAGCATCATACCTCCAAATCTTGATGCTGTATGATCTTTACCAGTTTAGGAAGTGACTAAGCTCTTCCTACTACTTGCTTGTAGCACTGATCTGTTATCTGGCCCCACACACATATCTGGTTTTTGAGTGGAGGCCAGTAATATACCAAAAAGTTACGGACTTTACTGGTTTATATTTTTTTGTTTACTCCAAATAGTTTTTTATTAACATTTTCAAAACGAACAATACAACAATTTCTCGCATATTTTGTCCAGAAGTGGTTACATAAGATCCTCCAATCTCTCCCTTTACCTGTTATCCAATAATAGCATTGATATTTACCACCACTAGTCAAAGACAGTTCAAAATGTACACTGTATATCCTCACTTGAGCATATAACTGGATATAGGTTTGCTATGTTAGATAAGTTTGACCTTAGCAAGGAGTATTAATTTGAACAAGAAATAACAACAATACCATATCCTGCTGAGAAACTTGAAGAGTTAGTTTGCAAACTGTTCTGGATCTTAGTGTTTCTCCGGATATTTAAAACAACTTTAAAACTTGAACTTTTGCCAGGAGCACCAAATCTCATTGAATTTATGTAGACAATTGTTATTTTTTGCATGTATTTTTTCATAGTAATAATGATCCGTTACCATATCCAGTACCTCCGTTACTGTAGGGGGGGTCGCCACTCTCCATTTCCTTGCTATTATACTTTTTGCTGCCAGCAGGAAATGGCAAATCCATTTCCTATTCCTTGGAGGTATGGATTCGCACTCCACAAATAGTAAAGCCACTTGGGGAGACTTCATCAGCTTCACTCCTGTTATGGTTTGTATCCTATTGAAGACCTCCCCCCAGTAAGGCTGAACCACCGGGCACGACCAAAATATGTGGTACAGAGTCCCCTCCCCCCCGCATCCTCTCCAGCAACCGCCATCTCCCCCTCCAAAACATCTAGCCATCTTTGCAGGAGTGTAATACCATCTAGAGATGACTTTCTGATGGGTCTGAAGTAAGCCAGCTGAGTGAGTAGCTTTGTTCGTCCAGTTGAACGACCGCAGCCATTGGGCCGAGGAAAAGCTTTTTTTCAGATCTTTCTCCCAATTTATTAAATGCATTCTTTTTTGGTCATTCATGCCCCCAGAAATACAGTCATAAATTGTTTTGGTCAGTAGGCGCTGCTCAGACCTTGTTTTTTGAAGCAATAATTCTAGTTGAGTAGGGATAGAGCATTTCTCCAAATGGGATCTGTTTAGGAAGGAAACCACTTTTATGTATGAGAAGAGCTCTGAGTTGGGTAAACCAAACCTTTCTTGGAGTTTATCAAATGTGAGTAATTCACCTTTCTCAAAAAGGTCTGATATCCATGTAAATCCTTTTTTACTCCATTCTTTAATGTTAATATCTTGTATGTAGTATATAAGGATTTCAAAGGGGAGCTTGGCTACTCCTGTTCTAGGAGTGGTTCTATATATATGTGCAAGATCCTTCCAGCATTGCACGGTCCTAATCATTATTGGGGAAAGATCTTGTACCACCGGATGTATGCTGATGTGAGGGTTAAGTACCTCTAGTATGGAGGCAAGGATGAGTAAACCTAGAGGTCTGTTTTGGTTAATGTGTTTTTCTATATGACCCCAAGGTGAGGACATAGGTTCTCTCAGCCATGAACCAGCTTGACCTGCTATAATGGCCTGGTAATAAGACCAAAGATTTGGAACTCCGAGACCTCCCTGGTCTCTACGCAGATAAAGAATCGAGGCTGCCACTCTAGGCCTCTTCCCTCCCCAAATGAATGATAGAAGTTGTTTCTGGAGACTTTTAACTGCAGTTTTCGGGATAGGATATGCTAACGTCCGGAAAAGGTACAGAATCTTCGGGAGGAAGATCATTTTGTATAATATTATTTTACCTACCCATGACCACTCCTTCTTTGCTATATTAGTTAAATCTAGGTTTAGTGAGTGAAAAAGTGGGTTTAAGTTGGATGGAATGATGTTTGTTTTAGATTGGCATAGCTTGATCCCTAGATATGGTAGTTCCGCAGGCCATTTAAATGGGAATTCTTTTTGGATGTCTGATTTTAGTTTTTTGTCAATGTTTATTCCCAATATTAGTGATTTATCCGCATTGAGACTGTAGTAAGAGGCGGCACTGAAACGTGTAATGCACTCCCGTACTTCCCTCAGTGAGTTTAGAGGATCTTCCAAGGTTAGCACCACATCATCAGCAAATAATCCTATCTTGTGCTGTCTTATGTTATTAGGTATCCCTTTGATTTTTAAGTTGGTCCTAATTGCTTCTGCTAGTGGCTCAATTACCATTACAAATAGTAAGGGGGAGAGGGGGCACCCCTGACGGGTGCCATTTGTTATATAAAAAGGGGTGGACAGAGCGCCGTCCACCAAAATCCTTGCTGAGGGTCTCACGTAGAGTGCCCGAACCGCCTGCAGGAACTTTTCTCCCACATCGAATTTTTTGAGAACCGCGAAAGCGAATTCCCAGTGGACCCTATCGAACGCCTTCTCTGCGTCCAGGGAAAGGAGGAGAGAAGGCGTCCGACTCGAGTCCATAATCCCCAACAGGTTCTGGGTTCTGCGCGCACCATCAGCTGCATTTCTGCCTTTTGTAAATCCATTCTGGTCGCTGTGAATTACTTCTGGCAAGACCTCCAATAGCCGCAAGGCTAGGATTTTAGCGTAAAGCTTGGTATCAGAGTTCAAAAGCGAGATGGGTCTAAAGTTCGCTGGAGCTATAGGATCTTTGCCTGGTTTTGGTAAAGTTATTATGATTGCCTGTGCCATTTCCTCAGGCATCTCGCTTCTGCTCATAAAGTCGTTAAATATAGAAGTCAGTCGGGGTGATAGAACAGACGCAAATGATTTATAGTATTCATTCGATAGACCGTCTGGTCCAGGGGATTTATAGTTCTTAGATAGTGTAATTACTTTGTTGACCTCCTCTAATGAAATAGGTTTGTTTAAATCAGTGTTTAGTGGGCCTAGCGAAGGTAGGGATATGCTATCCAGGAACTGTCTTATGATCTCGGGAGTGGGTTGGGGGGTATCTTTGCAGTTACTCAGGTTGTATAATTTTGCGTAAAATTTTTGGAATTGTTCCGCGATTTGTTGCGGGTGGGATATGCGCATATTAGGATTCGACGGGCATTTTAGGTAAGGAATTTTAGTTTTTATTTGTCTTTTCTTGGCTAGACTTGCCATCAGTTTCGAAGGCTTGTCTATGTTAGAATAATAGTTTGCTTTTGAGAATACCTGGCCTTTATTATAGTTTTCTAGAAGTTCATTTCTTAGTTCCTTTCGCAAATCACACAGTTCTGAATATTTGTTATGGGGTGGGAGTTTTTGTTCTATTTCTTCTTGTATCTTAATTTTTTCTAGTAGGGAAGTAATTCTGGCTTGCTTGTTCTTTCTCTCTATGCTTTTTAATTTTATTAAGGTCCCCCTGATCACCGCCTTATGAGCGTTCCAAATTGTAAATTTGCCTGTTTCGGGATTTTCGTTTAATTTGAAGTATTCCAGTAAGTCTTGCTTAATTAGTTCCTGGGTATGTGGTGTTTTAAATAAATTTATGTCGTTCCTCCAGATTCTAGTAGGGTTGAAAGGGGGGCCCACTTTAAGGATGATGCTAACTGGGGAGTGGTCTGACCATGTAGTTATACCTATAGACGATGCTGTTACCGACGGAAGGGTCCATCTATCAACTAAAAATAGATCGATGCGGGAGAATGTTTTGAATCTGGGTGAAAAGAAAGTGTACTCCTTAGAAGAGGTGTTAAGGCATCGAAAAGCATCATACATACCCTCCCTAAGGAGCCATGGTTGTAAGATAGGTGCTGTCCTATGGCAAGCTGTTGAGTCTATCTCCTTGTTTGGTATAATGTTAAAATCCCCACATATAATTAATTTTCCTTTCTGTACTTTCCTCAGTTTTTTCATTATTTTATTTAGAAACGAAATTTGGGAACTATTAGGGGCATAAATATTGGCTATAGTAAGAGGGGTCTCGTTAAGTAGTCCCTGGAGAATGATGTACCTGCCCTTCACGTCAATAAATTGATTTTCTACTGAAAAGCGGAACCCTTCTCTGAAGGCTATAACCACTCCCGCATGCTTTTTGTTTTGGGCCGAGGCCGAGAAGACCTGAGGGAAGAGTTTATTTGTGAATTTGGACGATGCAAGCTCCGTAAAGTGTGTTTCCTGCACACATAAAATATCTGCTTTATTTACTCTTGCATCCCTCCAAATCATTGCTCTTTTAAAGGGAGTGTTGAGCCCTTTTGCATTTTGCGAGATTATCTTAATAGACATGGATATATATAGATAAAGCATATGATTTGGATTTTTCCTGGCAACATAAAACAATCAACATAACATAGAATGCATATTGTAAGTAAAAGAACAATTACGCGACTCTTCCCCTGCTCCATTTTTCTCAGTTGGGAACAGTAGAAAAGGAAGAGGGCGCGCAACCTCAAACAAAGAATGTCTGAAAGTATTCAGGGTTAACCTGTTAAAAGGTGAGGGAGGGGTAAGAGTTCGCCTTGTAGAACAAACCCTCGGTTACTCACGTAAATTGTGAGCTCAGACCCTTGAACCATGCCTTTTGCATCAAGCGATTGCTTCTCCTGTCAATGGAGTTGACGGCAACGCTCTCCTGCTGGTTTCTTTTTTGGAGAAAGGATGCTTGGACAGATGCGCTTCCTCCAATATCGGAATATTCCACTGCTGTAAGATCTTTTTTCCTGCTTCCAGAGAGGAGATAACATGCAAAGAGTTATTTCTGTATATTAAAATTTTTGTTGGGAAGCCCCACTTGTAAGGAATGTTCGCGGTCCGTAGGGAAGTAGTTATTTGCGAAAGAGCCCTCCTAGCTTTTATCGTGAGCTGCGACAAATCAGCGAATAAGCTTATATTGGCATAGGCCGGTGGTAAAGAGTGACTTTGTCTGACTGCAAACATCAGATTTTCTTTTATGTGATAAAAATGCAGTCTTGCTATCACATCTCTCGGCACTGAATCCGGTAAGAAGCTTGGTTTAGCTAACCTATGTATTCTGTCAATTATGCAGTCCTGGTCGTTTGCATTGGGTAGAATTGACTTAATTAAATTGACAAGAAATTGCTTTAATTCTGTCTGAGGAACACTTTCAGGAACGCCCCGTATCTTTACATTATTCCTCCTACTCCTGTCTTCTAGGTCTGCTAGCTTGTTCTTGATAGCTTCAACTTCCTCCTCCACTGTATAATGGGCATCTATCAAACTATTGTGTGATGAAGTGATTTCACCCATTTTCGTTTCTAGGTGATCTGTGCGCCCTTCTAGTTCTTGTAGTGCTTTATTGGCAGATGTTGATAGGGCTTGAATATCTCTTTGCAGAGAGCTATGAAGTGCTAGGATCATATTTTTGATGAAAACCTCTGATGCTGGAGCATCAGAGGAAGGAACATTTAAGAGAAGCTCCTCTCCAAACTGTAACTTATGCTGACATGAGTTTGGAGATGGAGAAAGACAGGGTCTCTGCTTCTCTGGGCTTGTGGAGGGGGAGGATTGTAGGGAGGCAGATGGGGACCGGGAGCCTCTCGGCGCCATTTTGGATGGGCCTGCTACCTCGCTATGCAGTGCTTCATTGTCATCACTCACCCCTTCTTGAGAGAGATCCCTCGGAGGTTTCCTCCGTGACTTCTCCTTATTAGCAGCTGACTGAAGCGCTCTCTCCGAGAGATGTGCGGGAGAGATCTGTACTTCCTCGCTGGCTCCGGAACGGGTGAGCGGCGCGGCGCCATCTTGTGTACTCCGCTGCGGCCTCCCCGAACTCCGAGAGGAGAAGAAGTCCGACACTTTAGTAAGTGGAGTTTTTGTGTTCCTTCTTTTCGGCATCTCTTCTACCGGGTGTGAGATGGCTTTTCTGCACCGTCCGACGGGTCTGGGTTCGCTGATAGTCGCTTTATAGGGTTTGTTGAAGCGGAGCAAGCCTTCACACGACTTCTCTCCGCTGCATCAGGCCACGCCCCTATATTTTTTTGTTTGTGTGTTAGCCCATTTATGTCTTTTAATATATCCCTAATAAAGCATCTATATTTTAGTCTGTTACTGTGAAAGAGGCTAGGTTTAACAAACGACGCTTATATTTCAAACACACAGTTTATGCTCACGGCAATAAAGGGAGTAGATTCATGTCAACTCTAATTAAGAAAGCCCGCACCAGAAACCATATAGCAGCGATACAAACACAAAAGGGTGGGGTGGTCTCCTCCACCAATGATATAGCTAACGAATTCCAGAAATATTATTCTGAATTATACGATTTGCATGGTCGGGGGGAAAACCCTATCCCACAAAAAACAAAAGCCGAAATAGACAACTTCCTGAGTACCCTTAATCTTCCCAAACTTGACGACACAGAAGCTAACACCTTAGTAACTCCAGTCACAAGCACAGAAATTGAATCGGTTCTAAAATCTTGTCCAGCGGGGAAAAGCCCGGGCCCAGATGGCCTATCCTTAGCCTATTATAACTCCTTTAAGGAAATACTGATTCCTCGACTTAAAGACCTATGTAACGCGCTCCTTCTGGGGAAGCCCCTACCTAAACAATCCCTAGAAGCGCATATCACGCTACTACATAAAGAGGGGAAAAACCCTGAATTATGCGGCAGCTATAGGCCTATCTCGCTGATCAATGTAGACGTGAAGATATGGGCTAAGGTGCTGGCCAAAAGACTAGAGGACTTCATCCCCGAACTGGTTAATAAGGAACAAGCAGGATTCGTTAAGGGAAGAGAGGGAAAGGACAATTGCTTTCGACTACTTCATGTGGTAAGATACGCCCAATCCCGCAATATCCCTTTGGCCCTGGCGGGGACCGATGCTGAAAAAGCGTTTGATAGGGTGAGCTGGACCTACTTAGAGGCAACCCTCAGACATTTCAACTTACCAACTCCCTTCATTACTTCAATCTTCTCCCTTTACTCTAGACCGTACGCAAGACTAAAAATAAATGAAATCTTATCCCCCCCATTTGACATATGTAACGGAACCCGTCAGGGATGCCCGCTATCCCCCTCTCTCTTTATCCTCGCATTGGAGCCCCTGCTTCAGAGGGTGAGGCAGGACCAGACTATTAGAGGACTGGAGATAGGCTCCAACACCATATCCACCGCTGAGTTCGCCGATGACGTCATGTTTGTAGTCACAGAACCAGCGAAAGGGATCCCTAGACTTGTCTCGCTCCTGGAGGAGTTTGGGACGCTATCAAATTTCAAGGTGAATTTCTCAAAGTCAACAATCTTAAACATCTCCATCCCTAAGCACCAATATGACCTCCTACAGTCCAGCTCACCCTTCAAGTGGTCCAATTCTCATATTGACTATCTGGGTATTAAACTCACCAAAAGGGCCAAAGATCTATACACCTTCAATTTCCTCCCCTTAATTACTAAAATCAGCGACATACTCCACTCATATGACTTGCCCCCAATCTCTTGGTTCGGCAGAAAAAATATCCTCAAATCTTACGTGCTCCCGATAATTCTTTACAAAATACGTATGCTCCCAATTTCCCTCCCAAAATCTTTCTTCAAAGCCATTAAAAAAGCTTTTTCGGACTATGTATGGAGGCATAAGAGACCACGCTTGGCCCATAGTTTAATGATAAAAAAACGACACGAAGGCGGAAAGGACCTACCCTGTGTCGAAGACTTTTACAAGGCAGCACAACTAAGCTATTGGATGGAACTTAGCCATCCCATAAAAGACCCAATCCTATTTTTACTAGCAGAGGGAGTATACGGGTACTCTCTGACGGAAGACCTTTGGCTCCCAACAGGACTTAAATCCAGGAAGCGTATCTCAGAACCTCTCCTACAGGGCCCTAGTGAGACCTAGGAGGGACTTTGGACTACTTTGGCACCAATCCCTTCCCCCGTGATGCCCATACGCACGATACACAAGCTATTAGACATACCCCCAGACTCAACAACCACTTGTATCTGGAAGAAATTCCAGGGAATCACTGTAAGGGACCTTTAAACCCAAGCCCACAAAAAAAACAGCAGAAATATTACAGAACCTCCTTCTTCAACACTCCTTCTCAGCTTTGCAAAAAGCCCATGTAATAAAAACCATAGAGAAATTCCTAAAAACATATAATTCCACCAGACCCAGGACTACCTTTGAAGAAGTCTTGGAAGAAATATCACCAGAAAAGAGGAAACTATCTAAGATAAAGAAGCGCTTTATAGCTCCGGCCTCTCCCACAAAGACCGCCTTTCTTTTGTCATGGGAAAAAGACCTGAATATTAATCTCACCTTGATGAGGTGAGAGTGATAATGAAAATGACCTTTGGACTCTCTCCCTGCGTGTTAATACAGGAAAACCATTATAAGCTATTAGTTAGATGGTACAGAACTCCACAGTGGCTGCACGCATACAAGCTAGGACCCCATAATAAATGTTGGAGATGTGAGGCCGCCGTGGGCTCCTTCCTACATATCTAAAGAAGAACTAAGGAGGGTGCCGTAGTTCTCTATATTGATTGATTGAAGGTTACATATTTCTTTCTTGTCTTTCTTTCCTGTTCCGTTTCCCTTCCTTTACGCCACTTTCCTATTTGTGTCTCTCCCCCCCCCCCCCCCTTGACTTCCCTCGCACCCTCCTGCCCTTGCTGATCACACCGGAAGGACTCCCTTGGGTACAATCTCATTGTAAACTCTGCTTTCAGTACTCCGAGAGAAGGTCAAGGATCCTGCCAGAAGTCGTTCATCAGGACACTAAATGGAAGCCACCCGCATCACCACGTTCAATGCCAGGAGACTCATTTTAAGGGCAACAAACACGTGACACTCCCTGGGAAATTCTTTTCACAGGAGTTCCACAACACACATCCTACATCAGCCTCAAAGGGGGTCTCCATTTTTATCCACAGGTCCATCCCATTCAAATATGAAGCCCAGTATGCAGACGGTGAAGGGAGAGCTCTCTTTATAAAAGGCACAATTAATAACGTGAAGTTAACCTTCGCAAATTTATATGCCCCCAATTCCGATCAGGTCCCATGGTTAATAAAACAATTAGAAATCCTCAAACAATTTGCAGTGGGCCAGGTCTTTGTGGGAGGGGACTGGAATTTAACTCTGAATCCAGCGTTAGACGCATCGACGGGTCGCTCTCAGGTCCCAAAGAGGAAACTTGGAGCATTGCTCCGAGCCCTCCAGAACTTAGAAGTTACAGATGCATGGAGATGCCTACACCCGTCTACAAAGGACTACACGTTCTTTTCAGCCGTACACTCCTCTTACCAGAGGCTTGATTATCTATTTGTATCTTATTCCCTACTTCAACAAGTGGGAAAAGCCCATATAGATATTATGACCATCTCGGACTACGCCCCAGTACATATCGACATCAAACCCCATAAAATAGAGCCAAGAGAGTGGAAATGGCGACTCAATGAGTCGCTATTAGACTCAGTCGAAGAAAAGTCACGACTATCCGAATCTATAGAAGAATTTTTCAAACTAAACACTGTAGACGAAACAGAAATGCCAATAATTTGGGAAGCCCACAAGGCCTATACAAGAGGCCTCCTAATAGCTCTAGGGACAAAAGTGAAAAAACAACAACAAAGGGATATTGATAATAAACTAAACCAAATCGCAAAACTGGAGCAAAAAGCAAAAACCTCCCAGCCCAAAAAAGAAATGGAGGAACTAGTTGTCCTGAGACAGGAGTTAAAAAATTGCTTGGAGGCTAGGTTTAACAAACGACGCTTATATTTCAAACACACAGTTTATGCTCACGGCAATAAAGGGAGTAGATTCATGTCAACTCTAATTAAGAAAGCCCGCGCCAGAAACCATATAGCAGCGATACAAACACAAAAGGGTGGGGTGGTCTCCTCCACCAATGATATAGCTAACGAATTCCAGAAATATTATTCTGAATTATACGATTTGCATGGTCGGGGGGAAAACCCTATCCCACAAAAAACAAAAGCCGAAATAGACAACTTCCTGAGTACCCTTAATCTTCCCAAACTTGACGACACAGAAGCTAACACCTTAGTAACTCCAGTCACAAGCACAGAAATTGAATCGGTTCTAAAATCTTGTCCAGCGGGGAAAAGCCCGGGCCCAGATGGCCTATCCTTAGCCTATTATAACTCCTTTAAGGAAATACTGATTCCTCGACTTAAAGACCTATGTAACGCGCTCCTTCTGGGGAAGCCCCTACCTAAACAATCCCTAGAAGCGCATATCACGCTACTACATAAAGAGGGGAAAAACCCTGAATTATGCGGCAGCTATAGGCCTATCTCGCTGATCAATGTAGACGTGAAGATATGGGCTAAGGTGCTGGCCAAAAGACTAGAGGACTTCATCCCCGAACTGGTTAATAAGGAACAAGCAGGATTCGTTAAGGGAGGAGAGGGAAAGGACAATTGCTTTCGACTACTTCATGTGGTAAGATACGCCCAATCCCGCAATATCCCTTTGGCCCTGGCGGGGACCGACGCTGAAAAAGCGTTTGATAGGGTGAGCTGGACCTACTTAGAGGCAACCCTCAGACATTTCAACTTACCACCTCCCTTCATTACTTCAATCTTCTCCCTTTACTCTAGACCGTACGCAAGACTAAAAATAAATGAAATCTTATCCCCCCCATTTGACATATGTAACGGAACCCGTCAGGGATGCCCGCTATCCCCCTCTCTCTTTATCCTCGCATTGGAGCCCCTGCTTCAGAGGGTGAGGCAGGACCAGACTATTAGAGGACTGGAGATAGGCTCCAACACCATATCCACCGCTGAGTTCGCCGATGACGTCATGTTTGTAGTCACAGAACCAGCGAAAGGGATCCCTAGACTTGTCTCGCTCCTGGAGGAGTTTGGGACGCTATCAAATTTCAAGGTGAATTTCTCAAAGTCAACAATCTTAAACATCTCCATCCCTAAGCACCAATATGACCTCCTACAGTCCAGCTCACCCTTCAAGTGGTCCAATTCTCATATTGACTATCTGGGTATTAAACTCACCAAAAGGGCCAAAGATCTATACACCTTCAATTTCCTCCCCTTAATTACTAAAATCAGCGACATACTCCACTCATATGACTTGCCCCCAATCTCTTGGTTCGGCAGAAAAAATATCCTCAAATCTTACGTGCTCCCGATAATTCTTTACAAAATACGTATGCTCCCAATTTCCCTCCCAAAATCTTTCTTCAAAGCCATTAAAAAAGCTTTTTCGGACTATGTATGGAGGCATAAGAGACCACGCTTGGCCCATAGTTTAATGATAAAAAAACGACACGAAGGCGGAAAGGACCTACCCTGTGTCGAAGACTTTTACAAGGCAGCACAACTAAGCTATTGGATGGAACTTAGCCATCCCATAAAAGACCCAATCCTATTTTTACTAGCAGAGGGAGTATATGGGTACTCTCTGACGGAAGACCTTTGGCTCCCAACAGGACTTAAATCCAGGAAGCGTATCTCAGAACCTCTCCTACAGGGCCCTAGTGAGACCTAGGAGGGACTTTGGACTACTTTGGCACCAATCCCTTCCCCCGTGATGCCCATACGCACGATACACAAGCTATTAGACATACCCCCAGACTCAACAACCACTTGTATCTGGAAGAAATTCCAGGGAATCACTGTAAGGGACCTTTAAACCCAAGCCCACAAAAAAACAGCAGAAATATTACAGAACCTCCTTCTTCAACACTCCTTCTCAGCTTTGCAAAAAGCCCATGTAATAAAAACCATAGAGAAATTCCTAAAAACATATAATTCCACCAGACCCAGGACTACCTTTGAAGAAGTCTTGGAAGAAATATCACCAGAAAAGAGGAAACTATCTAAGATAAAGAAGCGCTTTATAGCTCCGGCCTCTCCCACAAAGACCGCCTTTCTTTTGTCATGGGAAAAAGACCTGAATATTAATCTCACCTTGATGAGGTGAGAGTGATAATGAAAATGACCTTTGGACTCTCTCCCTGCGTGTTAATACAGGAAAACCATTATAAGCTATTAGTTAGATGGTACAGAACTCCACAGTGGCTGCACGCATACAAGCTAGGACCCCATAATAAATGTTGGAGATGTGAGGCCGCCGTGGGCTCCTTCCTACATATCTAAAGAAGAACTAAGGAGGGTGCCGTAGTTCTCTATATTGATTGATTGAAGGTTACATATTTCTTTCTTGTCTTTCTTTCCTGTTCCGTTTCCCTTCCTTTACGCCACTTTCCTATTTGTGTCTCTCCCCCCCCCCCCCTTGACTTCCCTCGCACCCTCCTGCCCTTGCTGATCACACCGGAAGGACTCCCTTGGGTACAATCTCATTGTAAACTCTGCTTTCAGTACTCCGAGAGAAGGTCAAGGATCCTGCCAGAAGTCGTTCATCAGGACACTAAATGGAAGCCACCCGCATCACCACGTTCAATGCCAGGAGACTCATTTTAAGGGCAACAAACACGTGACACTCCCTGGGAAATTCTTTTCACAGGAGTTCCACAACACACATCCTACATCAGCCTCAAAGGGGGTCTCCATTTTTATCCACAGGTCCATCCCATTCAAATATGAAGCCCAGTATGCAGACGGTGAAGGGAGAGCTCTCTTTATAAAAGGCACAATTAATAACGTGAAGTTAACCTTCGCAAATTTATATGCCCCCAATTCCGATCAGGTCCCATGGTTAATAAAACAATTAGAAATCCTCAAACAATTTGCAGTGGGCCAGGTCTTTGTGGGAGGGGACTGGAATTTAACTCTGAATCCAGCGTTAGACGCATCGACGGGTCGCTCTCAGGTCCCAAAGAGGAAACTTGGAGCATTGCTCCGAGCCCTCCAGAACTTAGAAGTTACAGATGCATGGAGATGCCTACACCCGTCTACAAAGGACTACACGTTCTTTTCAGCCGTACACTCCTCTTACCAGAGGCTTGATTATCTATTTGTATCTTATTCCCTACTTCAACAAGTGGGAAAAGCCCATATAGATATTATGACCATCTCGGACGACGCCCCAGTACATATCGACATCAAACCCCATAAAATAGAGCCAAGAGAGTGGAGATGGCGACTCAATGAGTCGCTATTAGACTCAGTCGAAGAAAAGTCACGACTATCCGAATCTATAGAAGAATTTTTCAAACTAAACACTGTAGACGAAACAGAAATGCCAATAATTTGGGAAGCCCACAAGGCCTATACAAGAGGCCTCCTAATAGCTCTAGGGACAAAAGTGAAAAAACAACAACAAAGGGATATTGATAATAAACTAAACCAAATCGCAAAACTGGAGCAAAAAGCAAAAACCTCCCAGCCCAAAAAAGAAATGGAGGAACTAGTTGTCCTGAGACAGGAGTTAAAAAATTGCTTGGAGGCTAGGTTTAACAAACGACGCTTATATTTCAAACACACAGTTTATGCTCACGGCAATAAAGGGAGTAGATTCATGTCAACTCTAATTAAGAAAGCCCGCGCCAGAAACCATATAGCAGCGATACAAACACAAAAGGGTGGGGTGGTCTCCTCCACCAATGATATAGCTAACGAATTCCAGAAATATTATTCTGAATTATACGATTTGCATGGTCGGGGGGAAAACCCTATCCCACAAAAAACAAAAGCCGAAATAGACAACTTCCTGAGTACCCTTAATCTTCCCAAACTTGACGACACAGAAGCTAACACCTTAGTAACTCCAGTCACAAGCACAGAAATTGAATCGGTTCTAAAATCTTGTCCAGCGGGGAAAAGCCCGGGCCCAGATGGCCTATCCTTAGCCTATTATAACTCCTTTAAGGAAATACTGATTCCTCGACTTAAAGACCTATGTAACGCGCTCCTTCTGGGGAAGCCCCTACCTAAACAATCCCTAGAAGCGCATATCACGCTACTACATAAAGAGGGGAAAAACCCTGAATTATGCGGCAGCTATAGGCCTATCTCGCTGATCAATGTAGACGTGAAGATATGGGCTAAGGTGCTGGCCAAAAGACTAGAGGACTTCATCCCCGAACTGGTTAATAAGGAACAAGCAGGATTCGTTAAGGGAGGAGAGGGAAAGGACAATTGCTTTCGACTACTTCATGTGGTAAGATACGCCCAATCCCGCAATATCCCTTTGGCCCTGGCGGGGACCGACGCTGAAAAAGCGTTTGATAGGGTGAGCTGGACCTACTTAGAGGCAACCCTCAGACATTTCAACTTACCACCTCCCTTCATTACTTCAATCTTCTCCCTTTACTCTAGACCGTACGCAAGACTAAAAATAAAGGAAATCTTATCCCCCCCATTTGACATATGTAACGGAACCCGTCAGGGATGCCCGCTATCCCCCTCTCTCTTTATCCTCGCATTGGAGCCCCTGCTTCAGAGGGTGAGGTAGGACCAGACTATTAGAGGACTGGAGATAGGCTCCAACACCATATCCACCGCTGAGTTCGCCGATGACGTCATGTTTGTAGTCACAGAACCAGCGAAAGGGATCCCTAGACTTGTCTCGCTCCTGGAGGAGTTTGGGACGCTATCAAATTTCAAGGTGAATTTCTCAAAGTCAACAATCTTAAACATCTCCATCCCTAAGCACCAATATGACCTCCTACAGTCCAGCTCACCCTTCAAGTGGTCCAATTCTCATATTGACTATCTGGGTATTAAACTCACCAAAAGGGCCAAAGATCTATACACCTTCAATTTCCTCCCCTTAATTACTAAAATCAGCGACATACTCCACTCATATGACTTGCCCCCAATCTCTTGGTTCGGCAGCAAAAATATCCTCAAATCTTACGTGCTCCCGATAATTCTTTACAAAATACGTATGCTCCCAATTTCCCTCCCAAAATCTTTCTTCAAAGCCATTAAAAAAGCTTTTTCGGACTATGTATGGAGGCATAAGAGACCACGCTTGGCCCATAGTTTAATGATAAAAAAACGACACGAAGGCGGAAAGGACCTACCCTGTGTCGAAGACTTTTACAAGGCAGCACAACTAAGCTATTGGATGGAACTTAGCCATCCCATAAAAGACCCAATCCTATTTTTACTAGCAGAGGGAGTATACGGGTACTCTCTGACGGAAGACCTTTGGCTCCCAACAGGACTTAAATCCAGGAAGCGTATCTCAGAACCTCTCCTACAGGGCCCTAGTGAGACCTAGGAGGGACTTTGGACTACTTTGGCACCAATCCCTTCCCCCGTGATGCCCATACGCACGATACACAAGCTATTAGACATACCCCCAGACTCAACAACCACTTGTATCTGGAAGAAATTCCAGGGAATCACTGTAAGGGACCTTTAAACCCAAGCCCACAAAAAAACAGCAGAAATATTACAGAACCTCCTTCTTCAACACTCCTTCTCAGCTTTGCAAAAAGCCCATGTAATAAAAACCATAGAGAAATTCCTAAAAACATATAATTCCACCAGACCCAGGACTACCTTTGAAGAAGTCTTGGAAGAAATATCACCAGAAAAGAGGAAACTATCTAAGATAAAGAAGCGCTTTATAGCTCCGGCCTCTCCCACAAAGACCGCCTTTCTTTTGTCATGGGAAAAAGACCTGAATATTAATCTCACCTTGATGAGGTGAGAGTGATAATGAAAATGACCTTTGGACTCTCTCCCTGCGTGTTAATACAGGAAAACCATTATAAGCTATTAGTTAGATGGTACAGAACTCCACAGTGGCTGCACGCATACAAGCTAGGACCCCATAATAAATGTTGGAGATGTGAGGCCGCCGTGGGCTCCTTCCTACATATCTAAAGAAGAACTAAGGAGGGTGCCGTAGTTCTCTATATTGATTGATTGAAGGTTACATATTTCTTTCTTGTCTTTCTTTCCTGTTCCGTTTCCCTTCCTTTACGCCACTTTCCTATTTGTGTCTCTCCCCCCCCCCCCCCTTGACTTCCCTCGCACCCTCCTGCCCTTGCTGATCACACCGGAAGGACTCCCTTGGGTACAATCTCATTGTAAACTCTGCTTTCAGTACTCCGAGAGAAGGTCAAGGATCCTGCCAGAAGTCGTTCATCAGGACACTAAATGGAAGCCACCCGCATCACCACGTTCAATGCCAGGAGACTCATTTTAAGGGCAACAAACACGTGACACTCCCTGGGAAATTCTTTTCACAGGAGTTCCACAACACACATCCTACATCAGCCTCAAAGGGGGTCTCCATTTTTATCCACAGGTCCATCCCATTCAAATATGAAGCCCAGTATGCAGACGGTGAAGGGAGAGCTCTCTTTATAAAAGGCACAATTAATAACGTGAAGTTAACCTTCGCAAATTTATATGCCCCCAATTCCGATCAGGTCCCATGGTTAATAAAACAATTAGAAATCCTCAAACAATTTGCAGTGGGCCAGGTCTTTGTGGGAGGGGACTGGAATTTAACTCTGAATCCAGCGTTAGACGCATCGACGGGTCGCTCTCAGGTCCCAAAGAGGAAACTTGGAGCATTGCTCCGAGCCCTCCAGAACTTAGAAGTTACAGATGCATGGAGATGCCTACACCCGTCTACAAAGGACTACACGTTATTTTCAGCCGTACACTCCTCTTACCAGAGGCTTGATTATCTATTTGTATCTTATTCCCTACTTCAACAAGTGGGAAAAGCCCATATAGATATTATGACCATCTCGGACCACGCCCCAGTACATATCGACATCAAACCCCATAAAATAGAGCCAAGAGAGTGGAGATGGCGACTCAATGAGTCGCTATTAGACTCAGTCGAAGAAAAGTCACGACTATCCGAATCTATAGAAGAATTTTTCAAACTAAACACTGTAGACGAAACAGAAATGCCAATAATTTGGGAAGCCCACAAGGCCTATACAAGAGGCCTCCTAATAGCTCTAGGGACAAAAGTGAAAAAACAACAACAAAGGGATATTGATAATAAACTAAACCAAATCGCAAATCTGGAGCAAAAAGCAAAAACCTCCCAGCCCAAAAAAGAAATGGAGGAACTAGTTGTCCTGAGACAGGAGTTAAAAAATTGCTTGGAGGCTAGGTTTAACAAACGACGCTTATATTTCAAACACACAGTTTATGCTCACGGCAATAAAGGGAGTAGATTCATGTCAACTCTAATTAAGAAAGCCCGCGCCAGAAACCATATAGCAGCGATACAAACACAAAAGGGTGGGGTGGTCTCCTCCACCAATGATATAGCTAACGAATTCCAGAAATATTATTCTGAATTATACGATTTGCATGGTCGGGGGGAAAACCCTATCCCACAAAAAACAAAAGCCGAAATAGACAACTTCCTGAGTACCCTTAATCTTCCCAAACTTGACGACACAGAAGCTAACACCTTAGTAACTCCAGTCACAAGCACAGAAATTGAATCGGTTCTAAAATCTTGTCCAGCGGGGAAAAGCCCGGGCCCAGATGGCCTATCCTTAGCCTATTATAACTCCTTTAAGGAAATACTGATTCCTCGACTTAAAGACCTATGTAACGCGCTCCTTCTGGGGAAGCCCCTACCTAAACAATCCCTAGAAGCGCATATCACGCTACTACATAAAGAGGGGAAAAACCCTGAATTATGCGGCAGCTATAGGCCTATCTCGCTGATCAATGTAGACGTGAAGATATGGGCTAAGGTGCTGGCCAAAAGACTAGAGGACTTCATCCCCGAACTGGTTAATAAGGAACAAGCAGGATTCGTTAAGGGAGGAGAGGGAAAGGACAATTGCTTTCGACTACTTCATGTGGTAAGATACGCCCAATCCCGCAATATCCCTTTGGCCCTGGCGGGGACCGACGCTGAAAAAGCGTTTGATAGGGTGAGCTGGACCTACTTAGAGGCAACCCTCAGACATTTCAACTTACCACCTCCCTTCATTACTTCAATCTTCTCCCTTTACTCTAGACCGTACGCAAGACTAAAAATAAAGGAAATCTTATCCCCCCCATTTGACATATGTAACGGAACCCGTCAGGGATGCCCGCTATCCCCCTCTCTCTTTATCCTCGCATTGGAGCCCCTGCTTCAGAGGGTGAGGCAGGACCAGACTATTAGAGGACTGGAGATAGGCTCCAACACCATATCCACCGCTGAGTTCGCCGATGACGTCATGTTTGTAGTCACAGAACCAGCGAAAGGGATCCCTAGACTTGTCTCGCTCCTGGAGGAGTTTGGGACGCTATCAAATTTCAAGGTGAATTTCTCAAAGTCAACAATCTTAAACATCTCCATCCCTAAGCACCAATATGACCTCCTACAGTCCAGCTCACCCTTCAAGTGGTCCAATTCTCATATTGACTATCTGGGTATTAAACTCACCAAAAGGGCCAAAGATCTATACACCTTCAATTTCCTCCCCTTAATTACTAAAATCAGCGACATACTCCACTCATATGACTTGCCCCCAATCTCTTGGTTCGGCAGCAAAAATATCCTCAAATCTTACGTGCTCCCGATAATTCTTTACAAAATACGTATGCTCCCAATTTCCCTCCCAAAATCTTTCTTCAAAGCCATTAAAAAAGCTTTTTCGGACTATGTATGGAGGCATAAGAGACCACGCTTGGCCCATAGTTTAATGATAAAAAAACGACACGAAGGCGGAAAGGACCTACCCTGTGTCGAAGACTTTTACAAGGCAGCACAACTAAGCTATTGGATGGAACTTAGCCATCCCATAAAAGACCCAATCCTATTTTTACTAGCAGAGGGAGTATACGGGTACTCTCTGACGGAAGACCTTTGGCTCCCAACAGGACTTAAATCCAGGAAGCGTATCTCAGAACCTCTCCTACAGGGCCCTAGTGAGACCTAGGAGGGACTTTGGACTACTTTGGCACCAATCCCTTCCCCCGTGATGCCCATACGCACGATACACAAGCTATTAGACATACCCCCAGACTCAACAACCACTTGTATCTGGAAGAAATTCCAGGGAATCACTGTAAGGGACCTTTAAACCCAAGCCCACAAAAAAACAGCAGAAATATTACAGAACCTCCTTCTTCAACACTCCTTCTCAGCTTTGCAAAAAGCCCATGTAATAAAAACCATAGAGAAATTCCTAAAAACATATAATTCCACCAGACCCAGGACTACCTTTGAAGAAGTCTTGGAAGAAATATCACCAGAAAAGAGGAAACTATCTAAGATAAAGAAGCGCTTTATAGCTCCGGCCTCTCCCACAAAGACCGCCTTTCTTTTGTCATGGGAAAAAGACCTGAATATTAATCTCACCTTGATGAGGTGAGAGTGATAATGAAAATGACCTTTGGACTCTCTCCCTGCGTGTTAATACAGGAAAACCATTATAAGCTATTAGTTAGATGGTACAGAACTCCACAGTGGCTGCACGCATACAAGCTAGGACCCCATAATAAATGTTGGAGATGTGAGGCCGCCGTGGGCTCCTTCCTACATATCTAAAGAAGAACTAAGGAGGGTGCCGTAGTTCTCTATATTGATTGATTGAAGGTTACATATTTCTTTCTTGTCTTTCTTTCCTGTTCCGTTTCCCTTCCTTTACGCCACTTTCCTATTTGTGTCTCTCCCCCCCCCCCCCCTTGACTTCCCTCGCACCCTCCTGCCCTTGCTGATCACACCGGAAGGACTCCCTTGGGTACAATCTCATTGTAAACTCTGCTTTCAGTACTCCGAGAGAAGGTCAAGGATCCTGCCAGAAGTCGTTCATCAGGACACTAAATGGAAGCCACCCGCATCACCACGTTCAATGCCAGGAGACTCATTTTAAGGGCAACAAACACGTGACACTCCCTGGGAAATTCTTTTCACAGGAGTTCCACAACACACATCCTACATCAGCCTCAAAGGGGGTCTCCATTTTTATCCACAGGTCCATCCCATTCAAATATGAAGCCCAGTATGCAGACGGTGAAGGGAGAGCTCTCTTTATAAAAGGCACAATTAATAACGTGAAGTTAACCTTCGCAAATTTATATGCCCCCAATTCCGATCAGGTCCCATGGTTAATAAAACAATTAGAAATCCTCAAACAATTTGCAGTGGGCCAGGTCTTTGTGGGAGGGGACTGGAATTTAACTCTGAATCCAGCGTTAGACGCATCGACGGGTCGCTCTCAGGTCCCAAAGAGGAAACTTGGAGCATTGCTCCGAGCCCTCCAGAACTTAGAAGTTACAGATGCATGGAGATGCCTACACCCGTCTACAAAGGACTACACGTTCTTTTCAGCCGTACACTCCTCTTACCAGAGGCTTGATTATCTATTTGTATCTTATTCCCTACTTCAACAAGTGGGAAAAGCCCATATAGATATTATGACCATCTCGGACCACGCCCCAGTACATATCGACATCAAACCCCATAAAATAGAGCCAAGAGAGTGGAGATGGCGACTCAATGAGTCGCTATTAGACTCAGTCGAAGAAAAGTCACGACTATCCGAATCTATAGAAGAATTTTTCAAACTAAACACTGTAGACGAAACAGAAATGCCAATAATTTGGGAAGCCCACAAGGCCTATACAAGAGGCCTCCTAATAGCTCTAGGGACAAAAGTGAAAAAACAACAACAAAGGGATATTGATAATAAACTAAACCAAATCGCAAATCTGGAGCAAAAAGCAAAAACCTCCCAGCCCAAAAAAGAAATGGAGGAACTAGTTGTCCTGAGACAGGAGTTAAAAAATTGCTTGGAGGCTAGGTTTAACAAACGACGCTTATATTTCAAACACACAGTTTATGCTCACGGCAATAAAGGGAGTAGATTCATGTCAACTCTAATTAAGAAAGCCCGCGCCAGAAACCATATAGCAGCGATACAAACACAAAAGGGTGGGGTGGTCTCCTCCACCAATGATATAGCTAACGAATTCCAGAAATATTATTCTGAATTATACGATTTGCATGGTCGGGGGGAAAACCCTATCCCACAAAAAACAAAAGCCGAAATAGACAACTTCCTGAGTACCCTTAATCTTCCCAAACTTGACGACACAGAAGCTAACACCTTAGTAACTCCAGTCACAAGCACAGAAATTGAATCGGTTCTAAAATCTTGTCCAGCGGGGAAAAGCCCGGGCCCAGATGGCCTATCCTTAGCCTATTATAACTCCTTTAAGGAAATACTGATTCCTCGACTTAAAGACCTATGTAACGCGCTCCTTCTGGGGAAGCCCCTACCTAAACAATCCCTAGAAGCGCATATCACGCTACTACATAAAGAGGGGAAAAACCCTGAATTATGCGGCAGCTATAGGCCTATCTCGCTGATCAATGTAGACGTGAAGATATGGGCTAAGGTGCTGGCCAAAAGACTAGAGGACTTCATCCCCGAACTGGTTAATAAGGAACAAGCAGGATTCGTTAAGGGAGGAGAGGGAAAGGACAATTGCTTTCGACTACTTCATGTGGTAAGATACGCCCAATCCCGCAATATCCCTTTGGCCCTGGCGGGGACCGACGCTGAAAAAGCGTTTGATAGGGTGAGCTGGACCTACTTAGAGGCAACCCTCAGACATTTCAACTTACCACCTCCCTTCATTACTTCAATCTTCTCCCTTTACTCTAGACCGTACGCAAGACTAAAAATAAAGGAAATCTTATCCCCCCCATTTGACATATGTAACGGAACCCGTCAGGGATGCCCGCTATCCCCCTCTCTCTTTATCCTCGCATTGGAGCCCCTGCTTCAGAGGGTGAGGCAGGACCAGACTATTAGAGGACTGGAGATAGGCTCCAACACCATATCCACCGCTGAGTTCGCCGATGACGTCATGTTTGTAGTCACAGAACCAGCGAAAGGGATCCCTAGACTTGTCTCGCTCCTGGAGGAGTTTGGGACGCTATCAAATTTCAAGGTGAATTTCTCAAAGTCAACAATCTTAAACATCTCCATCCCTAAGCACCAATATGACCTCCTACAGTCCAGCTCACCCTTCAAGTGGTCCAATTCTCATATTGACTATCTGGGTATTAAACTCACCAAAAGGGCCAAAGATCTATACACCTTCAATTTCCTCCCCTTAATTACTAAAATCAGCGACATACTCCACTCATATGACTTGCCCCCAATCTCTTGGTTCGGCAGCAAAAATATCCTCAAATCTTACGTGCTCCCGATAATTCTTTACAAAATACGTATGCTCCCAATTTCCCTCCCAAAATCTTTCTTCAAAGCCATTAAAAAAGCTTTTTCGGACTATGTATGGAGGCATAAGAGACCACGCTTGGCCCATAGTTTAATGATAAAAAAACGACACGAAGGCGGAAAGGACCTACCCTGTGTCGAAGACTTTTACAAGGCAGCACAACTAAGCTATTGGATGGAACTTAGCCATCCCATAAAAGACCCAATCCTATTTTTACTAGCAGAGGGAGTATACGGGTACTCTCTGACGGAAGACCTTTGGCTCCCAACAGGACTTAAATCCAGGAAGCGTATCTCAGAACCTCTCCTACAGGGCCCTAGTGAGACCTAGGAGGGACTTTGGACTACTTTGGCACCAATCCCTTCCCCCGTGATGCCCATACGCACGATACACAAGCTATTAGACATACCCCCAGACTCAACAACCACTTGTATCTGGAAGAAATTCCAGGGAATCACTGTAAGAGACCTTTAAACCCAAGCCCACAAAAAAACAGCAGAAATATTACAGAACCTCCTTCTTCAACACTCCTTCTCAGCTTTGCAAAAAGCCCATGTAATAAAAACCATAGAGAAATTCCTAAAAACATATAATTCCACCAGACCCAGGACTACCTTTGAAGAAGTCTTGGAAGAAATATCACCAGAAAAGAGGAAACTATCTAAGATAAAGAAGCGCTTTATAGCTCCGGCCTCTCCCACAAAGACCGCCTTTCTTTTGTCATGGGAAAAAGACCTGAATATTAATCTCACCTTGATGAGGTGAGAGTGATAATGAAAATGACCTTTGGACTCTCTCCCTGCGTGTTAATACAGGAAAACCATTATAAGCTATTAGTTAGATGGTACAGAACTCCACAGTGGCTGCACGCATACAAGCTAGGACCCCATAATAAATGTTGGAGATGTGAGGCCGCCGTGGGCTCCTTCCTACATATCTAAAGAAGAACTAAGGAGGGTGCCGTAGTTCTCTATATTGATTGATTGAAGGTTACATATTTCTTTCTTGTCTTTCTTTCCTGTTCCGTTTCCCTTCCTTTACGCCACTTTCCTATTTGTGTCTCTCCCCCCCCCCCCCCCCCCTTGACTTCCCTCGCACCCTCCTGCCCTTGCTGATCACACCGGAAGGACTCCCTTGGGTACAATCTCATTGTAAACTCTGCTTTCAGTACTCCGAGAAGGTCAAGGATCCTGCCAGAAGTCGTTCATCAGGACACTAAATGGAAGCCACCCGCATCACCACGTTCAATGCCAGGAGACTCATTTTAAGGGCAACAAACACGTGACACTCCCTGGGAAATTCTTTTCACAGGAGTTCCACAACACACATCCTACATCAGCCTCAAAGGGGGTCTCCATTTTTATCCACAGGTCCATCCCATTCAAATATGAAGCCCAGTATGCAGACGGTGAAGGGAGAGCTCTCTTTATAAAAGGCACAATTAATAACGTGAAGTTAACCTTCGCAAATTTATATGCCCCCAATTCCGATCAGGTCCCATGGTTAATAAAACAATTAGAAATCCTCAAACAATTTGCAGTGGGCCAGGTCTTTGTGGGAGGGGACTGGAATTTAACTCTGAATCCAGCGTTAGACGCATCGACGGGTCGCTCTCAGGTCCCAAAGAGGAAACTTGGAGCATTGCTCCGAGCCCTCCAGAACTTAGAAGTTACAGATGCATGGAGATGCCTACACCCGTCTACAAAGGACTACACGTTATTTTCAGCCGTACACTCCTCTTACCAGAGGCTTGATTATCTATTTGTATCTTATTCCCTACTTCAACAAGTGGGAAAAGCCCATATAGATATTATGACCATCTCGGACCACGCCCCAGTACATATCGACATCAAACCCCATAAAATAGAGCCAAGAGAGTGGAGATGGCGACTCAATGAGTCGCTATTAGACTCAGTCGAAGAAAAGTCACGACTATCCGAATCTATAGAAGAATTTTTCAAACTAAACACTGTAGACGAAACAGAAATGCCAATAATTTGGGAAGCCCACAAGGCCTATACAAGAGGCCTCCTAATAGCTCTAGGGACAAAAGTGAAAAAACAACAACAAAGGGATATTGATAATAAACTAAACCAAATCGCAAATCTGGAGCAAAAAGCAAAAACCTCCCAGCCCAAAAAAGAAATGGAGGAACTAGTTGTCCTGAGACAGGAGTTAAAAAATTGCTTGGAGGCTAGGTTTAACAAACGACGCTTATATTTCAAACACACAGTTTATGCTCACGGCAATAAAGGGAGTAGATTCATGTCAACTCTAATTAAGAAAGCCCGCGCCAGAAACCATATAGCAGCGATACAAACACAAAAGGGTGGGGTGGTCTCCTCCACCAATGATATAGCTAACGAATTCCAGAAATATTATTCTGAATTATACGATTTGCATGGTCGGGGGGAAAACCCTATCCCACAAAAAACAAAAGCCGAAATAGACAACTTCCTGAGTACCCTTAATCTTCCCAAACTTGACGACACAGAAGCTAACACCTTAGTAACTCCAGTCACAAGCACAGAAATTGAATCGGTTCTAAAATCTTGTCCAGCGGGGAAAAGCCCGGGCCCAGATGGCCTATCCTTAGCCTATTATAACTCCTTTAAGGAAATACTGATTCCTCGACTTAAAGACCTATGTAACGCGCTCCTTCTGGGGAAGCCCCTACCTAAACAATCCCTAGAAGCGCATATCACGCTACTACATAAAGAGGGGAAAAACCCTGAATTATGCGGCAGCTATAGGCCTATCTCGCTGATCAATGTAGACGTGAAGATATGGGCTAAGGTGCTGGCCAAAAGACTAGAGGACTTCATCCCCGAACTGGTTAATAAGGAACAAGCAGGATTCGTTAAGGGAGGAGAGGGAAAGGACAATTGCTTTCGACTACTTCATGTGGTAAGATACGCCCAATCCCGCAATATCCCTTTGGCCCTGGCGGGGACCGACGCTGAAAAAGCGTTTGATAGGGTGAGCTGGACCTACTTAGAGGCAACCCTCAGACATTTCAACTTACCACCTCCCTTCATTACTTCAATCTTCTCCCTTTACTCTAGACCGTACGCAAGACTAAAAATAAAGGAAATCTTATCCCCCCCATTTGACATATGTAACGGAACCCGTCAGGGATGCCCGCTATCCCCCTCTCTCTTTATCCTCGCATTGGAGCCCCTGCTTCAGAGGGTGAGGCAGGACCAGACTATTAGAGGACTGGAGATAGGCTCCAACACCATATCCACCGCTGAGTTCGCCGATGACGTCATGTTTGTAGTCACAGAACCAGCGAAAGGGATCCCTAGACTTGTCTCGCTCCTGGAGGAGTTTGGGACGCTATCAAATTTCAAGGTGAATTTCTCAAAGTCAACAATCTTAAACATCTCCATCCCTAAGCACCAATATGACCTCCTACAGTCCAGCTCACCCTTCAAGTGGTCCAATTCTCATATTGACTATCTGGGTATTAAACTCACCAAAAGGGCCAAAGATCTATACACCTTCAATTTCCTCCCCTTAATTACTAAAATCAGCGACATACTCCACTCATATGACTTGCCCCCAATCTCTTGGTTCGGCAGCAAAAATATCCTCAAATCTTACGTGCTCCCGATAATTCTTTACAAAATACGTATGCTCCCAATTTCCCTCCCAAAATCTTTCTTCAAAGCCATTAAAAAAGCTTTTTCGGACTATGTATGGAGGCATAAGAGACCACGCTTGGCCCATAGTTTAATGATAAAAAAACGACACGAAGGCGGAAAGGACCTACCCTGTGTCGAAGACTTTTACAAGGCAGCACAACTAAGCTATTGGATGGAACTTAGCCATCCCATAAAAGACCCAATCCTATTTTTACTAGCAGAGGGAGTATACGGGTACTCTCTGACGGAAGACCTTTGGCTCCCAACAGGACTTAAATCCAGGAAGCGTATCTCAGAACCTCTCCTACAGGGCCCTAGTGAGACCTAGGAGGGACTTTGGACTACTTTGGCACCAATCCCTTCCCCCGTGATGCCCATACGCACGATACACAAGCTATTAGACATACCCCCAGACTCAACAACCACTTGTATCTGGAAGAAATTCCAGGGAATCACTGTAAGGGACCTTTAAACCCAAGCCCACAAAAAAACAGCAGAAATATTACAGAACCTCCTTCTTCAACACTCCTTCTCAGCTTTGCAAAAAGCCCATGTAATAAAAACCATAGAGAAATTCCTAAAAACATATAATTCCACCAGACCCAGGACTACCTTTGAAGAAGTCTTGGAAGAAATATCACCAGAAAAGAGGAAACTATCTAAGATAAAGAAGCGCTTTATAGCTCCGGCCTCTCCCACAAAGACCGCCTTTCTTTTGTCATGGGAAAAAGACCTGAATATTAATCTCACCTTGATGAGGTGAGAGTGATAATGAAAATGACCTTTGGACTCTCTCCCTGCGTGTTAATACAGGAAAACCATTATAAGCTATTAGTTAGATGGTACAGAACTCCACAGTGGCTGCACGCATACAAGCTAGGACCCCATAATAAATGTTGGAGATGTGAGGCCGCCGTGGGCTCCTTCCTACATATCTAAAGAAGAACTAAGGAGGGTGCCGTAGTTCTCTATATTGATTGATTGAAGGTTACATATTTCTTTCTTGTCTTTCTTTCCTGTTCCGTTTCCCTTCCTTTACGCCACTTTCCTATTTGTGTCTCTCCCCCCCCCCCCCCCCTTGACTTCCCTCGCACCCTCCTGCCCTTGCTGATCACACCGGAAGGACTCCCTTGGGTACAATCTCATTGTAAACTCTGCTTTCAGTACTCCGAGAGAAGGTCAAGGATCCTGCCAGAAGTCGTTCATCAGGACACTAAATGGAAGCCACCCGCATCACCACGTTCAATGCCAGGAGACTCATTTTAAGGGCAACAAACACGTGACACTCCCTGGGAAATTCTTTTCACAGGAGTTCCACAACACACATCCTACATCAGCCTCAAAGGGGGTCTCCATTTTTATCCACAGGTCCATCCCATTCAAATATGAAGCCCAGTATGCAGACGGTGAAGGGAGAGCTCTCTTTATAAAAGGCACAATTAATAACGTGAAGTTAACCTTCGCAAATTTATATGCCCCCAATTCCGATCAGGTCCCATGGTTAATAAAACAATTAGAAATCCTCAAACAATTTGCAGTGGGCCAGGTCTTTGTGGGAGGGGACTGGAATTTAACTCTGAATCCAGCGTTAGACGCATCGACGGGTCGCTCTCAGGTCCCAAAGAGGAAACTTGGAGCATTGCTCCGAGCCCTCCAGAACTTAGAAGTTACAGATGCATGGAGATGCCTACACCCGTCTACAAAGGACTACACGTTCTTTTCAGCCGTACACTACTCTTACCAGAGGCTTGATTATCTATTTGTATCTTATTCCCTACTTCAACAAGTGGGAAAAGCCCATATAGATATTATGACCATCTCGGACCACGCCCCAGTACATATCGACATCAAACCCCATAAAATAGAGCCAAGAGAGTGGAGATGGCGACTCAATGAGTCGCTATTAGACTCAGTCGAAGAAAAGTCACGACTATCCGAATCTATAGAAGAATTTTTCAAACTAAACACTGTAGACGAAACAGAAATGCCAATAATTTGGGAAGCCCACAAGGCCTATACAAGAGGCCTCCTAATAGCTCTAGGGACAAAAGTGAAAAAACAACAACAAAGGGATATTGATAATAAACTAAACCAAATCGCAAATCTGGAGCAAAAAGCAAAAACCTCCCAGCCCAAAAAAGAAATGGAGGAACTAGTTGTCCTGAGACAGGAGTTAAAAAATTGCTTGGAGGCTAGGTTTAACAAACGACGCTTATATTTCAAACACACAGTTTATGCTCACGGCAATAAAGGGAGTAGATTCATGTCAACTCTAATTAAGAAAGCCCGCGCCAGAAACCATATAGCAGCGATACAAACACAAAAGGGTGGGGTGGTCTCCTCCACCAATGATATAGCTAACGAATTCCAGAAATATTATTCTGAATTATACGATTTGCATGGTCGGGGGGAAAACCCTATCCCACAAAAAACAAAAGCCGAAATAGACAACTTCCTGAGTACCCTTAATCTTCCCAAACTTGACGACACAGAAGCTAACACCTTAGTAACTCCAGTCACAAGCACAGAAATTGAATCGGTTCTAAAATCTTGTCCAGCGGGGAAAAGCCCGGGCCCAGATGGCCTATCCTTAGCCTATTATAACTCCTTTAAGGAAATACTGATTCCTCGACTTAAAGACCTATGTAACGCGCTCCTTCTGGGGAAGCCCCTACCTAAACAATCCCTAGAAGCGCATATCACGCTACTACATAAAGAGGGGAAAAACCCTGAATTATGCGGCAGCTATAGGCCTATCTCGCTGATCAATGTAGACGTGAAGATATGGGCTAAGGTGCTGGCCAAAAGACTAGAGGACTTCATCCCCGAACTGGTTAATAAGGAACAAGCAGGATTCGTTAAGGGAGGAGAGGGAAAGGACAATTGCTTTCGACTACTTCATGTGGTAAGATACGCCCAATCCCGCAATATCCCTTTGGCCCTGGCGGGGACCGACGCTGAAAAAGCGTTTGATAGGGTGAGCTGGACCTACTTAGAGGCAACCCTCAGACATTTCAACTTACCACCTCCCTTCATTACTTCAATCTTCTCCCTTTACTCTAGACCGTACGCAAGACTAAAAATAAAGGAAATCTTATCCCCCCCATTTGACATATGTAACGGAACCCGTCAGGGATGCCCGCTATCCCCCTCTCTCTTTATCCTCGCATTGGAGCCCCTGCTTCAGAGGGTGAGGCAGGACCAGACTATTAGAGGACTGGAGATAGGCTCCAACACCATATCCACCGCTGAGTTCGCCGATGACGTCATGTTTGTAGTCACAGAACCAGCGAAAGGGATCCCTAGACTTGTCTCGCTCCTGGAGGAGTTTGGGACGCTATCAAATTTCAAGGTGAATTTCTCAAAGTCAACAATCTTAAACATCTCCATCCCTAAGCACCAATATGACCTCCTACAGTCCAGCTCACCCTTCAAGTGGTCCAATTCTCATATTGACTATCTGGGTATTAAACTCACCAAAAGGGCCAAAGATCTATACACCTTCAATTTCCTCCCCTTAATTACTAAAATCAGCGACATACTCCACTCATATGACTTGCCCCCAATCTCTTGGTTCGGCAGCAAAAATATCCTCAAATCTTACGTGCTCCCGATAATTCTTTACAAAATACGTATGCTCCCAATTTCCCTCCCAAAATCTTTCTTCAAAGCCATTAAAAAAGCTTTTTCGGACTATGTATGGAGGCATAAGAGACCACGCTTGGCCCATAGTTTAATGATAAAAAAACGACACGAAGGCGGAAAGGACCTACCCTGTGTCGAAGACTTTTACAAGGCAGCACAACTAAGCTATTGGATGGAACTTAGCCATCCCATAAAAGACCCAATCCTATTTTTACTAGCAGAGGGAGTATACGGGTACTCTCTGACGGAAGACCTTTGGCTCCCAACAGGACTTAAATCCAGGAAGCGTATCTCAGAACCTCTCCTACAGGGCCCTAGTGAGACCTAGGAGGGACTTTGGACTACTTTGGCACCAATCCCTTCCCCCGTGATGCCCATACGCACGATACACAAGCTATTAGACATACCCCCAGACTCAACAACCACTTGTATCTGGAAGAAATTCCAGGGAATCACTGTAAGGGACCTTTAAACCCAAGCCCACAAAAAAACTGCAGAAATATTACAGAACCTCCTTCTTCAACACTCCTTCTCAGCTTTGCAAAAAGCCCATGTAATAAAAACCATAGAGAAATTCCTAAAAACATATAATTCCACCAGACCCAGGACTACCTTTGAAGAAGTCTTGGAAGAAATATCACCAGAAAAGAGGAAACTATCTAAGATAAAGAAGCGCTTTATAGCTCCGGCCTCTCCCACAAAGACCGCCTTTCTTTTGTCATGGGAAAAAGACCTGAATATTAATCTCACCTTGATGAGGTGAGAGTGATAATGAAAATGACCTTTGGACTCTCTCCCTGCGTGTTAATACAGGAAAACCATTATAAGCTATTAGTTAGATGGTACAGAACTCCACAGTGGCTGCACGCATACAAGCTAGGACCCCATAATAAATGTTGGAGATGTGAGGCCGCCGTGGGCTCCTTCCTACATATCTAAAGAAGAACTAAGGAGGGTGCCGTAGTTCTCTATATTGATTGATTGAAGGTTACATATTTCTTTCTTGTCTTTCTTTCCTGTTCCGTTTCCCTTCCTTTACGCCACTTTCCTATTTGTGTCTCTCCCCCCCCCCCCCTTGACTTCCCTCGCACCCTCCTGCCCTTGCTGATCACACCGGAAGGACTCCCTTGGGTACAATCTCATTGTAAACTCTGCTTTCAGTACTCCGAGAGAAGGTCAAGGATCCTGCCAGAAGTCGTTCATCAGGACACTAAATGGAAGCCACCCGCATCACCACGTTCAATGCCAGGAGACTCATTTTAAGGGCAACAAACACGTGACACTCCCTGGGAAATTCTTTTCACAGGAGTTCCACAACACACATCCTACATCAGCCTCAAAGGGGGTCTCCATTTTTATCCACAGGTCCATCCCATTCAAATATGAAGCCCAGTATGCAGACGGTGAAGGGAGAGCTCTCTTTATAAAAGGCACAATTAATAACGTGAAGTTAACCTTCGCAAATTTATATGCCCCCAATTCCGATCAGGTCCCATGGTTAATAAAACAATTAGAAATCCTCAAACAATTTGCAGTGGGCCAGGTCTTTGTGGGAGGGGACTGGAATTTAACTCTGAATCCAGCGTTAGACGCATCGACGGGTCGCTCTCAGGTCCCAAAGAGGAAACTTGGAGCATTGCTCCGAGCCCTCCAGAACTTAGAAGTTACAGATGCATGGAGATGCCTACACCCGTCTACAAAGGACTACACGTTATTTTCAGCCGTACACTACTCTTACCAGAGGCTTGATTATCTATTTGTATCTTATTCCCTACTTCAACAAGTGGGAAAAGCCCATATAGATATTATGACCATCTCGGACCACGCCCCAGTACATATCGACATCAAACCCCATAAAATAGAGCCAAGAGAGTGGAGATGGCGACTCAATGAGTCGCTATTAGACTCAGTCGAAGAAAAGTCACGACTATCCGAATCTATAGAAGAATTTTTCAAACTAAACACTGTAGACGAAACAGAAATGCCAATAATTTGGGAAGCCCACAAGGCCTATACAAGAGGCCTCCTAATAGCTCTAGGGACAAAAGTGAAAAAACAACAACAAAGGGATATTGATAATAAACTAAACCAAATCGCAAATCTGGAGCAAAAAGCAAAATCCTCCCAGCCCAAAAAAGAAATGGAGGAACTAGTTGTCCTGAGACAGGAGTTAAAAAATTGCTTGGAGGCTAGGTTTAACAAACGACGCTTATATTTCAAACACACAGTTTATGCTCACGGCAATAAAGGGAGTAGATTCATGTCAACTCTAATTAAGAAAGCCCGCGCCAGAAACCATATAGCAGCGATACAAACACAAAAGGGTGGGGTGGTCTCCTCCACCAATGATATAGCTAACGAATTCCAGAAATATTATTCTGAATTATACGATTTGCATGGTCGGGGGGAAAACCCTATCCCACAAAAAACAAAAGCCGAAATAGACAACTTCCTGAGTACCCTTAATCTTCCCAAACTTGACGACACAGAAGCTAACACCTTAGTAACTCCAGTCACAAGCACAGAAATTGAATCGGTTCTAAAATCTTGTCCAGCGGGGAAAAGCCCGGGCCCAGATGGCCTATCCTTAGCCTATTATAACTCCTTTAAGGAAATACTGATTCCTCGACTTAAAGACCTATGTAACGCGCTCCTTCTGGGGAAGCCCCTACCTAAACAATCCCTAGAAGCGCATATCACGCTACTACATAAAGAGGGGAAAAACCCTGAATTATGCGGCAGCTATAGGCCTATCTCGCTGATCAATGTAGACGTGAAGATATGGGCTAAGGTGCTGGCCAAAAGACTAGAGGACTTCATCCCCGAACTGGTTAATAAGGAACAAGCAGGATTCGTTAAGGGAGGAGAGGGAAAGGACAATTGCTTTCGACTACTTCATGTGGTAAGATACGCCCAATCCCGCAATATCCCTTTGGCCCTGGCGGGGACCGACGCTGAAAAAGCGTTTGATAGGGTGAGCTGGACCTACTTAGAGGCAACCCTCAGACATTTCAACTTACCACCTCCCTTCATTACTTCAATCTTCTCCCTTTACTCTAGACCGTACGCAAGACTAAAAATAAATGAAATCTTATGCCCCCCCATTTGACATATGTAACGGAACCCGTCAGGGATGCCCGCTATCCCCCTCTCTCTTTATCCTCGCATTGGAGCCCCTGCTTCAGAGGGTGAGGCAGGACCAGACTATTAGAGGACTGGAGATAGGCTCCAACACCATATCCACCGCTGAGTTCGCCGATGACGTCATGTTTGTAGTCACAGAACCAGCGAAAGGGATCCCTAGACTTGTCTCGCTCCTGGAGGAGTTTGGGACGCTATCAAATTTCAAGGTGAATTTCTCAAAGTCAACAATCTTAAACATCTCCATCCCTAAGCACCAATATGACCTCCTACAGTCCAGCTCACCCTTCAAGTGGTCCAATTCTCATATTGACTATCTGGGTATTAAACTCACCAAAAGGGCCAAAGATCTATACACCTTCAATTTCCTCCCCTTAATTACTAAAATCAGCGACATACTCCACTCATATGACTTGCCCCCAATCTCTTGGTTCGGCAGCAAAAATATCCTCAAATCTTACGTGCTCCCGATAATTCTTTACAAAATACGTATGCTCCCAATTTCCCTCCCAAAATCTTTCTTCAAAGCCATTAAAAAAGCTTTTTCGGACTATGTATGGAGGCATAAGAGACCACGCTTGGCCCATAGTTTAATGATAAAAAAACGACACGAAGGCGGAAAGGACCTACCCTGTGTCGAAGACTTTTACAAGGCAGCACAACTAAGCTATTGGATGGAACTTAGCCATCCCATAAAAGACCCAATCCTATTTTTACTAGCAGAGGGAGTATACGGGTACTCTCTGACGGAAGACCTTTGGCTCCCAACAGGACTTAAATCCAGGAAGCGTATCTCAGAACCTCTCCTACAGGGCCCTAGTGAGACCTAGGAGGGACTTTGGACTACTTTGGCACCAATCCCTTCCCCCGTGATGCCCATACGCACGATACACAAGCTATTAGACATACCCCCAGACTCAACAACCACTTGTATCTGGAAGAAATTCCAGGGAATCACTGTAAGGGACCTTTAAACCCAAGCCCACAAAAAAACAGCAGAAATATTACAGAACCTCCTTCTTCAACACTCCTTCTCAGCTTTGCAAAAAGCCCATGTAATAAAAACCATAGAGAAATTCCTAAAAACATATAATTCCACCAGACCCAGGACTACCTTTGAAGAAGTCTTGGAAGAAATATCACCAGAAAAGAGGAAACTATCTAAGATAAAGAAGCGCTTTATAGCTCCGGCCTCTCCCACAAAGACCGCCTTTCTTTTGTCATGGGAAAAAGACCTGAATATTAATCTCACCTTGATGAGGTGAGAGTGATAATGAAAATGACCTTTGGACTCTCTCCCTGCGTGTTAATACAGGAAAACCATTATAAGCTATTAGTTAGATGGTACAGAACTCCACAGTGGCTGCACGCATACAAGCTAGGACCCCATAATAAATGTTGGAGATGTGAGGCCGCCGTGGGCTCCTTCCTACATATCTAAAGAAGAACTAAGGAGGGTGCCGTAGTTCTCTATATTGATTGATTGAAGGTTACATATTTCTTTCTTGTCTTTCTTTCCTGTTCCGTTTCCCTTCCTTTACGCCACTTTCCTATTTGTGTCTCTCCCCCCCCCCCCTTGACTTCCCTCGCACCCTCCTGCCCTTGCTGATCACACCGGAAGGACTCCCTTGGGTACAATCTCATTGTAAACTCTGCTTTCAGTACTCCGAGAGAAGGTCAAGGATCCTGCCAGAAGTCGTTCATCAGGACACTAAATGGAAGCCACCCGCATCACCACGTTCAATGCCAGGAGACTCATTTTAAGGGCAACAAACACGTGACACTCCCTGGGAAATTCTTTTCACAGGAGTTCCACAACACACATCCTACATCAGCCTCAAAGGGGGTCTCCATTTTTATCCACAGGTCCATCCCATTCAAATATGAAGCCCAGTATGCAGACGGTGAAGGGAGAGCTCTCTTTATAAAAGGCACAATTAATAACGTGAAGTTAACCTTCGCAAATTTATATGCCCCCAATTCCGATCAGGTCCCATGGTTAATAAAACAATTAGAAATCCTCAAACAATTTGCAGTGGGCCAGGTCTTTGTGGGAGGGGACTGGAATTTAACTCTGAATCCAGCGTTAGACGCATCGACGGGTCGCTCTCAGGTCCCAAAGAGGAAACTTGGAGCATTGCTCCGAGCCCTCCAGAACTTAGAAGTTACAGATGCATGGAGATGCCTACACCCGTCTACAAAGGACTACACGTTATTTTCAGCCGTACACTCCTCTTACCAGAGGCTTGATTATCTATTTGTATCTTATTCCCTACTTCAACAAGTGGGAAAAGCCCATATAGATATTATGACCATCTCGGACCACGCCCCAGTACATATCGACATCAAACCCCATAAAATAGAGCCAAGAGAGTGGAGATGGCGACTCAATGAGTCGCTATTAGACTCAGTCGAAGAAAAGTCACGACTATCCGAATCTATAGAAGAATTTTTCAAACTAAACACTGTAGACGAAACAGAAATGCCAATAATTTGGGAAGCCCACAAGGCCTATACAAGAGGCCTCCTAATAGCTCTAGGGACAAAAGTGAAAAAACAACAACAAAGGGATATTGATAATAAACTAAACCAAATCGCAAATCTGGAGCAAAAAGCAAAAACCTCCCAGCCCAAAAAAGAAATGGAGGAACTAGTTGTCCTGAGACAGGAGTTAAAAAATTGCTTGGAGGCTAGGTTTAACAAACGACGCTTATATTTCAAACACACAGTTTATGCTCACGGCAATAAAGGGAGTAGATTCATGTCAACTCTAATTAAGAAAGCCCGCGCCAGAAACCATATAGCAGCGATACAAACACAAAAGGGTGGGGTGGTCTCCTCCACCAATGATATAGCTAACGAATTCCAGAAATATTATTCTGAATTATACGATTTGCATGGTCGGGGGGAAAACCCTATCCCACAAAAAACAAAAGCCGAAATAGACAACTTTCTGAGTACCCTTAATCTTCCCAAACTTGACGACACAGAAGCTAACACCTTAGTAACTCCAGTCACAAGCACAGAAATTGAATCGGTTCTAAAATCTTGTCCAGCGGGGAAAAGCCCGGGCCCAGATGGCCTATCCTTAGCCTATTATAACTCCTTTAAGGAAATACTGATTCCTCGACTTAAAGACCTATGTAACGCGCTCCTTCTGGGGAAGCCCCTACCTAAACAATCCCTAGAAGCGCATATCACGCTACTACATAAAGAGGGGAAAAACCCTGAATTATGCGGCAGCTATAGGCCTATCTCGCTGATCAATGTAGACGTGAAGATATGGGCTAAGGTGCTGGCCAAAAGACTAGAGGACTTCATCCCCGAACTGGTTAATAAGGAACAAGCAGGATTCGTTAAGGGAGGAGAGGGAAAGGACAATTGCTTTCGACTACTTCATGTGGTAAGATACGCCCAATCCCGCAATATCCCTTTGGCCCTGGCGGGGACCGACGCTGAAAAAGCGTTTGATAGGGTGAGCTGGACCTACTTAGAGGCAACCCTCAGACATTTCAACTTACCACCTCCCTTCATTACTTCAATCTTCTCCCTTTACTCTAGACCGTACGCAAGACTAAAAATAAAGGAAATCTTATCCCCCCCATTTGACATATGTAACGGAACCCGTCAGGGATGCCCGCTATCCCCCTCTCTCTTTATCCTCGCATTGGAGCCCCTGCTTCAGAGGGTGAGGCAGGACCAGACTATTAGAGGACTGGAGATAGGCTCCAACACCATATCCACCGCTGAGTTCGCCGATGACGTCATGTTTGTAGTCACAGAACCAGCGAAAGGGATCCCTAGACTTGTCTCGCTCCTGGAGGAGTTTGGGACGCTATCAAATTTCAAGGTGCATTTCTCAAAGTCAACAATCTTAAACATCTCCATCCCTAAGCACCAATATGACCTCCTACAGTCCAGCTCACCCTTCAAGTGGTCCAATTCTCATATTGACTATCTGGGTATTAAACTCACCAAAAGGGCCAAAGATCTATACACCTTCAATTTCCTCCCCTTAATTACTAAAATCAGCGACATACTCCACTCATATGACTTGCCCCCAATCTCTTGGTTCGGCAGCAAAAATATCCTCAAATCTTACGTGCTCCCGATAATTCTTTACAAAATACGTATGCTCCCAATTTCCCTCCCAAAATCTTTCTTCAAAGCCATTAAAAAAGCTTTTTCGGACTATGTATGGAGGCATAAGAGACCACGCTTGGCCCATAGTTTAATGATAAAAAAACGACACGAAGGCGGAAAGGACCTACCCTGTGTCGAAGACTTTTACAAGGCAGCACAACTAAGCTATTGGATGGAACTTAGCCATCCCATAAAAGACCCAATCCTATTTTTACTAGCAGAGGGAGTATACGGGTACTCTCTGACGGAAGACCTTTGGCTCCCAACAGGACTTAAATCCAGGAAGCGTATCTCAGAACCTCTCCTACAGGGCCCTAGTGAGACCTAGGAGGGACTTTGGACTACTTTGGCACCAATCCCTTCCCCCGTGATGCCCATACGCACGATACACAAGCTATTAGACATACCCCCAGACTCAACAACCACTTGTATCTGGAAGAAATTCCAGGGAATCACTGTAAGAGACCTTTAAACCCAAGCCCACAAAAAAACTGCAGAAATATTACAGAACCTCCTTCTTCAACACTCCTTCTCAGCTTTGCAAAAAGCCCATGTAATAAAAACCATAGAGAAATTCCTAAAAACATATAATTCCACCAGACCCAGGACTACCTTTGAAGAAGTCTTGGAAGAAATATCACCAGAAAAGAGGAAACTATCTAAGATAAAGAAGCGCTTTATAGCTCCGGCCTCTCCCACAAAGACCGCCTTTCTTTTGTCATGGGAAAAAGACCTGAATATTAATCTCACCTTGATGAGGTGAGAGTGATAATGAAAATGACCTTTGGACTCTCTCCCTGCGTGTTAATACAGGAAAACCATTATAAGCTATTAGTTAGATGGTACAGAACTCCACAGTGGCTGCACGCATACAAGCTAGGACCCCATAATAAATGTTGGAGATGTGAGGCCGCCGTGGGCTCCTTCCTACATATCTAAAGAAGAACTAAGGAGGGTGCCGTAGTTCTCTATATTGATTGATTGAAGGTTACATATTTCTTTCTTGTCTTTCTTTCCTGTTCCGTTTCCCTTCCTTTACGCCACTTTCCTATTTGTGTCTCTCCCCCCCCCCCCCCCCCCTTGACTTCCCTCGCACCCTCCTGCCCTTGCTGATCACACCGGAAGGACTCCCTTGGGTACAATCTCATTGTAAACTCTGCTTTCAGTACTCCGAGAGAAGGTCAAGGATCCTGCCAGAAGTCGTTCATCAGGACACTAAATGGAAGCCACCCGCATCACCACGTTCAATGCCAGGAGACTCATTTTAAGGGCAACAAACACGTGACACTCCCTGGGAAATTCTTTTCACAAGAGTTCCACAACACACATCCTACATCAGCCTCAAAGGGGGTCTCCATTTTTATCCACAGGTCCATCCCATTCAAATATGAAGCCCAGTATGCAGACGGTGAAGGGAGAGCTCTCTTTATAAAAGGCACAATTAATAACGTGAAGTTAACCTTCGCAAATTTATATGCCCCCAATTCCGATCAGGTCCCATGGTTAATAAAACAATTAGAAATCCTCAAACAATTTGCAGTGGGCCAGGTCTTTGTGGGAGGGGACTGGAATTTAACTCTGAATCCAGCGTTAGACGCATCGACGGGTCGCTCTCAGGTCCCAAAGAGGAAACTTGGAGCATTGCTCCGAGCCCTCCAGAACTTAGAAGTTACAGATGCATGGAGATGCCTACACCCGTCTACAAAGGACTACACGTTATTTTCAGCCGTACACTCCTCTTACCAGAGGCTTGATTATCTATTTGTATCTTATTCCCTACTTCAACAAGTGGGAAAAGCCCATATAGATATTATGACCATCTCGGACCACGCCCCAGTACATATCGACATCAAACCCCATAAAATAGAGCCAAGAGAGTGGAGATGGCGACTCAATGAGTCGCTATTAGACTCAGTCGAAGAAAAGTCACGACTATCCGAATCTATAGAAGAATTTTTCAAACTAAACACTGTAGACGAAACAGAAATGCCAATAATTTGGGAAGCCCACAAGGCCTATACAAGAGGCCTCCTAATAGCTCTAGGGACAAAAGTGAAAAAACAACAACAAAGGGATATTGATAATAAACTAAACCAAATCGCAAATCTGGAGCAAAAAGCAAAAACCTCCCAGCCCAAAAAAGAAATGGAGGAACTAGTTGTCCTGAGACAGGAGTTAAAAAATTGCTTGGAGGCTAGGTTTAACAAACGACGCTTATATTTCAAACACACAGTTTATGCTCACGGCAATAAAGGGAGTAGATTCATGTCAACTCTAATTAAGAAAGCCCGCGCCAGAAACCATATAGCAGCGATACAAACACAAAAGGGTGGGGTGGTCTCCTCCACCAATGATATAGCTAACGAATTCCAGAAATATTATTCTGAATTATACGATTTGCATGGTCGGGGGGAAAACCCTATCCCACAAAAAACAAAAGCCGAAATAGACAACTTCCTGAGTACCCTTAATCTTCCCAAACTTGACGACACAGAAGCTAACACCTTAGTAACTCCAGTCACAAGCACAGAAATTGAATCGGTTCTAAAATCTTGTCCAGCGGGGAAAAGCCCGGGCCCAGATGGCCTATCCTTAGCCTATTATAACTCCTTTAAGGAAATACTGATTCCTCGACTTAAAGACCTATGTAACGCGCTCCTTCTGGGGAAGCCCCTACCTAAACAATCCCTAGAAGCGCATATCACGCTACTACATAAAGAGGGGAAAAACCCTGAATTATGCGGCAGCTATAGGCCTATCTCGCTGATCAATGTAGACGTGAAGATATGGGCTAAGGTGCTGGCCAAAAGACTAGAGGACTTCATCCCCGAACTGGTTAATAAGGAACAAGCAGGATTCGTTAAGGGAGGAGAGGGAAAGGACAATTGCTTTCGACTACTTCATGTGGTAAGATACGCCCAATCCCGCAATATCCCTTTGGCCCTGGCGGGGACCGACGCTGAAAAAGCGTTTGATAGGGTGAGCTGGACCTACTTAGAGGCAACCCTCAGACATTTCAACTTACCACCTCCCTTCATTACTTCAATCTTCTCCCTTTACTCTAGATCGTACGCAAGACTAAAAATAAAGGAAATCTTATCCCCCCCATTTGACATATGTAACGGAACCCGTCAGGGATGCCCGCTATCCCCCTCTCTCTTTATCCTCGCATTGGAGCCCCTGCTTCAGAGGGTGAGACAGGACCAGACTATTAGAGGACTGGAGATAGGCTCCAACACCATATCCACCGCTGAGTTCGCCGATGACGTCATGTTTGTAGTCACAGAACCAGCGAAAGGGATCCCTAGACTTGTCTCGCTCCTGGAGGAGTTTGGGACGCTATTAAATTTCAAGGTGAATTTCTCAAAGTCAACAATCTTAAACATCTCCATCCCTAAGCACCAATATGACCTCCTACAGTCCAGCTCACCCTTCAAGTGGTCCAATTCTCATATTGACTATCTGGGTATTAAACTCACCAAAAGGGCCAAAGATCTATACACCTTCAATTTCCTCCCCTTAATTACTAAAATCAGCGACATACTCCACTCATATGACTTGCCCCCAATCTCTTGGTTCGGCAGCAAAAATATCCTCAAATCTTACGTGCTCCCGATAATTCTTTACAAAATACGTATGCTCCCAATTTCCCTCCCAAAATCTTTCTTCAAAGCCATTAAAAAAACTTTTTCGGACTATGTATGGAGGCATAAGAGACCACGCTTGGCCCATAGTTTAATGATAAAAAAACGACACGAAGGCGGAAAGGACCTACCCTGTGTCGAAGACTTTTACAAGGCAGCACAACTAAGCTATTGGATGGAACTTAGCCATCCCATAAAAGACCCAATCCTATTTTTACTAGCAGAGGGAGTATACGGGTACTCTCTGACGGAAGACCTTTGGCTCCCAACAGGACTTAAATCCAGGAAGCGTATCTCAGAACCTCTCCTACAGGGCCCTAGTGAGACCTAGGAGGGACTTTGGACTACTTTGCAACCAATCCCTTCCCCCGTGATGCCCATACGCACGATACACAAGCTATTAGACATACCCCCAGACTCAACAACCACTTGTATCTGGAAGAAATTCCAGGGAATCACTGTAAGGGACCTTTAAACCCAAGCCCACAAAAAAACAGCAGAAATATTACAGAACCTCCTTCTTCAACACTCCTTCTCAGCTTTGCAAAAAGCCCATGTAATAAAAACCATAGAGAAATTCCTAAAAACATATAATTCCACCAGACCCAGGACTACCTTTGAAGAAGTCTTGGAAGAAATATCACCAGAAAAGAGGAAACTATCTAAGATAAAGAAGCGCTTTATAGCTTCGGCCTCTCCCACAAAGACCGCCTTTCTTTTGTCATGGGAAAAAGACCTGAATATTAATCTCACCTTGATGAGGTGAGAGTGATAATGAAAATGACCTTTGGACTCTCTCCCTGCGTGTTAATACAGGAAAACCATTATAAGCTATTAGTTAGATGGTACAGAACTCCACAGTGGCTGCACGCATACAAGCTAGGACCCCATAATAAATGTTGGAGATGTGAGGCCGCCGTGGGCTCCTTCCTACATATCTAAAGAAGAACTAAGGAGGGTGCCGTAGTTCTCTATATTGATTGATTGAAGGTTACATATTTCTTTCTTGTCTTTCTTTCCTGTTCCGTTTCCCTTCCTTTACGCCACTTTCCTATTTGTGTCTCTCCCCCCCCCCCCCTTGACTTCCCTCGCACCCTCCTGCCCTTGCTGATCACACCGGAAGGACTCCCTTGGGTACAATCTCATTGTAAACTCTGCTTTCAGTACTCCGAGAGAAGGTCAAGGATCCTGCCAGAAGTCGTTCATCAGGACACTAAATGGAAGCCACCCGCATCACCACGTTCAATGCCAGGAGACTCATTTTAAGGGCAACAAACACGTGACACTCCCTGGGAAATTCTTTTCACAGGAGTTCCACAACACACATCCTACATCAGCCTCAAAGGGGGTCTCCATTTTTATCCACAGGTCCATCCCATTCAAATATGAAGCCCAGTATGCAGACGGTGAAGGGAGAGCTCTCTTTATAAAAGGCACAATTAATAACGTGAAGTTAACCTTCGCAAATTTATATGCCCCCAATTCCGATCAGGTCCCATGGTTAATAAAACAATTAGAAATCCTCAAACAATTTGCAGTGGGCCAGGTCTTTGTGGGAGGGGACTGGAATTTAACTCTGAATCCAGCGTTAGACGCATCGACGGGTCGCTCTCAGGTCCCAAAGAGGAAACTTGGAGCATTGCTCCGAGCCCTCCAGAACTTAGAAGTTACAGATGCATGGAGATGCCTACACCCGTCTACAAAGGACTACACGTTATTTTCAGCCGTACACTCCTCTTACCAGAGGCTTGATTATCTATTTGTATCTTATTCCCTACTTCAACAAGTGGGAAAAGCCCATATAGATATTATGACCATCTCGGACCACGCCCCAGTACATATCGACATCAAACCCCATAAAATAGAGCCAAGAGAGTGGAGATGGCGACTCAATGAGTCGCTATTAGACTCAGTCGAAGAAAAGTCACGACTATCCGAATCTATAGAAGAATTTTTCAAACTAAACACTGTAGACGAAACAGAAATGCCAATAATTTGGGAAGCCCACAAGGCCTATACAAGAGGCCTCCTAATAGCTCTAGGGACAAAAGTGAAAAAACAACAACAAAGGGATATTGATAATAAACTAAACCAAATTGCAAATCTGGAGCAAAAAGCAAAAACCTCCCAGCCCAAAAAAGAAATGGAGGAACTAGTTGTCCTGAGACAGGAGTTAAAAAATTGCTTGGAGGCTAGGTTTAACAAACGACGCTTATATTTCAAACACACAGTTTATGCTCACGGCAATAAAGGGAGTAGATTCATGTCAACTCTAATTAAGAAAGCCCGCGCCAGAAACCATATAGCAGCGATACAAACACAAAAGGGTGGGGTGGTCTCCTCCACCAATGATATAGCTAACGAATTCCAGAAATATTATTCTGAATTATACGATTTGCATGGTCGGGGGGAAAACCCTATCCCACAAAAAACAAAAGCCGAAATAGACAACTTCCTGAGTACCCTTAATCTTCCCAAACTTGACGACACAGAAGCTAACACCTTAGTAACTCCAGTCACAAGCACAGAAATTGAATCGGTTCTAAAATCTTGTCCAGCGGGGAAAAGCCCGGGCCCAGATGGCCTATCCTTAGCCTATTATAACTCCTTTAAGGAAATACTGATTCCTCGACTTAAAGACCTATGTAACGCGCTAGGGAAGCCCCTACCTAAACAATCCCTAGAAGCGCATATCACGCTACTACATAAAGAGGGGAAAAACCCTGAATTATGCGGCAGCTATAGGCCTATCTCGCTGATCAATGTAGACGTGAAGATATGGGCTAAGGTGCTGGCCAAAAGACTAGAGGACTTCATCCCCGAACTGGTTAATAAGGAACAAGCAGGATTCGTTAAGGGAGGAGAGGGAAAGGACAATTGCTTTCGACTACTTCATGTGGTAAGATACGCCCAATCCCGCAATATCCCTTTGGCCCTGGCGGGGACCGACGCTGAAAAAGCGTTTGATAGGGTGAGCTGGACCTACTTAGAGGCAACCCTCAGACATTTCAACTTACCACCTCCCTTCATTACTTCAATCTTCTCCCTTTACTCTAGACCGTACGCAAGACTAAAAATAAAGGAAATCTTATCCCCCCCATTTGACATATGTAACGGAACCCGTCAGGGATGCCCGCTATCCCCCTCTCTCTTTATCCTCGCATTGGAGCCCCTGCTTCAGAGGGTGAGGCAGGACCAGACTATTAGAGGACTGGAGATAGGCTCCAACACCATATCCACCGCTGAGTTCGCCGATGACGTCATGTTTGTAGTCACAGAACCAGCGAAAGGGATCCCTAGACTTGTCTCGCTCCTGGAGGAGTTTGGGACGCTATCAAATTTCAAGGTGCATTTCTCAAAGTCAACAATCTTAAACATCTCCATCCCTAAGCACCAATATGACCTCCTACAGTCCAGCTCACCCTTCAAGTGGTCCAATTCTCATATTGACTATCTGGGTATTAAACTCACCAAAAGGGCCAAAGATCTATACACCTTCAATTTCCTCCCCTTAATTACTAAAATCAGCGACATACTCCACTCATATGACTTGCCCCCAATCTCTTGGTTCGGCAGCAAAAATATCCTCAAATCTTACGTGCTCCCGATAATTCTTTACAAAATACGTATGCTCCCAATTTCCCTCCCAAAATCTTTCTTCAAAGCCATTAAAAAAGCTTTTTCGGACTATGTATGGAGGCATAAGAGACCACGCTTGGCCCATAGTTTAATGATAAAAAAACGACACGAAGGCGGAAAGGACCTACCCTGTGTCGAAGACTTTTACAAGGCAGCACAACTAAGCTATTGGATGGAACTTAGCCATCCCATAAAAGACCCAATCCTATTTTTACTAGCAGAGGGAGTATACGGGTACTCTCTGACGGAAGACCTTTGGCTCCCAACAGGACTTAAATCCAGGAAGCGTATCTCAGAACCTCTCCTACAGGGCCCTAGTGAGACCTAGGAGGGACTTTGGACTACTTTGGCACCAATCCCTTCCCCCGTGATGCCCATACGCACGATACACAAGCTATTAGACATACCCCCAGACTCAACAACCACTTGTATCTGGAAGAAATTCCAGGGAATCACTGTAAGAGACCTTTAAACCCAAGCCCACAAAAAAACTGCAGAAATATTACAGAACCTCCTTCTTCAACACTCCTTCTCAGCTTTGCAAAAAGCCCATGTAATAAAAACCATAGAGAAATTCCTAAAAACATATAATTCCACCAGACCCAGGACTACCTTTGAAGAAGTCTTGGAAGAAATATCACCAGAAAAGAGGAAACTATCTAAGATAAAGAAGCGCTTTATAACTCCGGCCTCTCCCACAAAGACCGCCTTTCTTTTGTCATGGGAAAAAGACCTGAATATTAATCTCACCTTGATGAGGTGAGAGTGATAATGAAAATGACCTTTGGACTCTCTCCCTGCGTGTTAATACAGGAAAACCATTATAAGCTATTAGTTAGATGGTACAGAACTCCACAGTGGCTGCACGCATACAAGCTAGGACCCCATAATAAATGTTGGAGATGTGAGGCCGCCGTGGGCTCCTTCCTACATATCTAAAGAAGAACTAAGGAGGGTGCCGTAGTTCTCTATATTGATTGATTGAAGGTTACATATTTCTTTCTTGTCTTTCTTTCCTGTTCCGTTTCCCTTCCTTTACGCCACTTTCCTATTTGTGTCTCTCCCCCCCCCCCCCCTTGACTTCCCTCGCACCCTCCTGCCCTTGCTGATCACACCGGAAGGACTCCCTTGGGTACAATCTCATTGTAAACTCTGCTTTCAGTACTCCGAGAGAAGGTCAAGGATCCTGCCAGAAGTCGTTCATCAGGACACTAAATGGAAGCCACCCGCATCACCACGTTCAATGCCAGGAGACTCATTTTAAGGGCAACAAACACGTGACACTCCCTGGGAAATTCTTTTCACAAGAGTTCCACAACACACATCCTACATCAGCCTCAAAGGGGGTCTCCATTTTTATCCACAGGTCCATCCCATTCAAATATGAAGCCCAGTATGCAGACGGTGAAGGGAGAGCTCTCTTTATAAAAGGCACAATTAATAACGTGAAGTTAACCTTCGCAAATTTATATGCCCCCAATTCCGATCAGGTCCCATGGTTAATAAAACAATTAGAAATCCTCAAACAATTTGCAGTGGGCCAGGTCTTTGTGGGAGGGGACTGGAATTTAACTCTGAATCCAGCGTTAGACGCATCGACGGGTCGCTCTCAGGTCCCAAAGAGGAAACTTGGAGCATTGCTCCGAGCCCTCCAGAACTTAGAAGTTACAGATGCATGGAGATGCCTACACCCGTCTACAAAGGACTACACGTTATTTTCAGCCGTACACTCCTCTTACCAGAGGCTTGATTATCTATTTGTATCTTATTCCCTACTTCAACAAGTGGGAAAAGCCCATATAGATATTATGACCATCTCGGACCACGCCCCAGTACATATCGACATCAAACCCCATAAAATAGAGCCAAGAGAGTGGAGATGGCGACTCAATGAGTCGCTATTAGACTCAGTCGAAGAAAAGTCACGACTATCCGAATCTATAGAAGAATTTTTCAAACTAAACACTGTAGACGAAACAGAAATGCCAATAATTTGGGAAGCCCACAAGGCCTATACAAGAGGCCTCCTAATAGCTCTAGGGACAAAAGTGAAAAAACAACAACAAAGGGATATTGATAATAAACTAAACCAAATCGCAAATCTGGAGCAAAAAGCAAAAACCTCCCAGCCCAAAAAAGAAATGGAGGAACTAGTTGTCCTGAGACAGGAGTTAAAAAATTGCTTGGAGGCTAGGTTTAACAAACGACGCTTATATTTCAAACACACAGTTTATGCTCACGGCAATAAAGGGAGTAGATTCATGTCAACTCTAATTAAGAAAGCCCGCGCCAGAAACCATATAGCAGCGATACAAACACAAAAGGGTGGGGTGGTCTCCTCCACCAATGATATAGCTAACGAATTCCAGAAATATTATTCTGAATTATACGATTTGCATGGTCGGGGGGAAAACCCTATCCCACAAAAAACAAAAGCCGAAATAGACAACTTCCTGAGTACCCTTAATCTTCCCAAACTTGACGACACAGAAGCTAACACCTTAGTAACTCCAGTCACAAGCACAGAAATTGAATCGGTTCTAAAATCTTGTCCAGCGGGGAAAAGCCCGGGCCCAGATGGCCTATCCTTAGCCTATTATAACTCCTTTAAGGAAATACTGATTCCTCGACTTAAAGACCTATGTAACGCGCTCCTTCTGGGGAAGCCCCTACCTAAACAATCCCTAGAAGCGCATATCACGCTACTACATAAAGAGGGGAAAAACCCTGAATTATGCGGCAGCTATAGGCCTATCTCGCTGATCAATGTAGACGTGAAGATATGGGCTAAGGTGCTGGCCAAAAGACTAGAGGACTTCATCCCCGAACTGGTTAATAAGGAACAAGCAGGATTCGTTAAGGGAGGAGAGGGAAAGGACAATTGCTTTCGACTACTTCATGTGGTAAGATACGCCCAATCCCGCAATATCCCTTTGGCCCTGGCGGGGACCGACGCTGAAAAAGCGTTTGATAGGGTGAGCTGGACCTACTTAGAGGCAACCCTCAGACATTTCAACTTACCACCTCCCTTCATTACTTCAATCTTCTCCCTTTACTCTAGATCGTACGCAAGACTAAAAATAAAGGAAATCTTATCCCCCCCATTTGACATATGTAACGGAACCCGTCAGGGATGCCCGCTATCCCCCTCTCTCTTTATCCTCGCATTGGAGCCCCTGCTTCAGAGGGTGAGACAGGACCAGACTATTAGAGGACTGGAGATAGGCTCCAACACCATATCCACCGCTGAGTTCGCCGATGACGTCATGTTTGTAGTCACAGAACCAGCGAAAGGGATCCCTAGACTTGTCTCGCTCCTGGAGGAGTTTGGGACGCTATTAAATTTCAAGGTGAATTTCTCAAAGTCAACAATCTTAAACATCTCCATCCCTAAGCACCAATATGACCTCCTACAGTCCAGCTCACCCTTCAAGTGGTCCAATTCTCATATTGACTATCTGGGTATTAAACTCACCAAAAGGGCCAAAGATCTATACACCTTCAATTTCCTCCCCTTAATTACTAAAATCAGCGACATACTCCACTCATATGACTTGCCCCCAATCTCTTGGTTCGGCAGCAAAAATATCCTCAAATCTTACGTGCTCCCGATAATTCTTTACAAAATACGTATGCTCCCAATTTCCCTCCCAAAATCTTTCTTCAAAGCCATTAAAAAAACTTTTTCGGACTATGTATGGAGGCATAAGAGACCACGCTTGGCCCATAGTTTAATGATAAAAAAACGACACGAAGGCGGAAAGGACCTACCCTGTGTCGAAGACTTTTACAAGGCAGCACAACTAAGCTATTGGATGGAACTTAGCCATCCCATAAAAGACCCAATCCTATTTTTACTAGCAGAGGGAGTATACGGGTACTCTCTGACGGAAGACCTTTGGCTCCCAACAGGACTTAAATCCAGGAAGCGTATCTCAGAACCTCTCCTACAGGGCCCTAGTGAGACCTAGGAGGGACTTTGGACTACTTTGCAACCAATCCCTTCCCCCGTGATGCCCATACGCACGATACACAAGCTATTAGACATACCCCCAGACTCAACAACCACTTGTATCTGGAAGAAATTCCAGGGAATCACTGTAAGGGACCTTTAAACCCAAGCCCACAAAAAAACAGCAGAAATATTACAGAACCTCCTTCTTCAACACTCCTTCTCAGCTTTGCAAAAAGCCCATGTAATAAAAACCATAGAGAAATTCCTAAAAACATATAATTCCACCAGACCCAGGACTACCTTTGAAGAAGTCTTGGAAGAAATATCACCAGAAAAGAGGAAACTATCTAAGATAAAGAAGCGCTTTATAGCTTCGGCCTCTCCCACAAAGACCGCCTTTCTTTTGTCATGGGAAAAAGACCTGAATATTAATCTCACCTTGATGAGGTGAGAGTGATAATGAAAATGACCTTTGGACTCTCTCCCTGCGTGTTAATACAGGAAAACCATTATAAGCTATTAGTTAGATGGTACAGAACTCCACAGTGGCTGCACGCATACAAGCTAGGACCCCATAATAAATGTTGGAGATGTGAGGCCGCCGTGGGCTCCTTCCTACATATCTAAAGAAGAACTAAGGAGGGTGCCGTAGTTCTCTATATTGATTGATTGAAGGTTACATATTTCTTTCTTGTCTTTCTTTCCTGTTCCGTTTCCCTTCCTTTACGCCACTTTCCTATTTGTGTCTCTCCCCCCCCCCCCCTTGACTTCCCTCGCACCCTCCTGCCCTTGCTGATCACACCGGAAGGACTCCCTTGGGTACAATCTCATTGTAAACTCTGCTTTCAGTACTCCGAGAGAAGGTCAAGGATCCTGCCAGAAGTCGTTCATCAGGACACTAAATGGAAGCCACCCGCATCACCACGTTCAATGCCAGGAGACTCATTTTAAGGGCAACAAACACGTGACACTCCCTGGGAAATTCTTTTCACAGGAGTTCCACAACACACATCCTACATCAGCCTCAAAGGGGGTCTCCATTTTTATCCACAGGTCCATCCCATTCAAATATGAAGCCCAGTATGCAGACGGTGAAGGGAGAGCTCTCTTTATAAAAGGCACAATTAATAACGTGAAGTTAACCTTCGCAAATTTATATGCCCCCAATTCCGATCAGGTCCCATGGTTAATAAAACAATTAGAAATCCTCAAACAATTTGCAGTGGGCCAGGTCTTTGTGGGAGGGGACTGGAATTTAACTCTGAATCCAGCGTTAGACGCATCGACGGGTCGCTCTCAGGTCCCAAAGAGGAAACTTGGAGCATTGCTCCGAGCCCTCCAGAACTTAGAAGTTACAGATGCATGGAGATGCCTACACCCGTCTACAAAGGACTACACGTTATTTTCAGCCGTACACTCCTCTTACCAGAGGCTTGATTATCTATTTGTATCTTATTCCCTACTTCAACAAGTGGGAAAAGCCCATATAGATATTATGACCATCTCGGACCACGCCCCAGTACATATCGACATCAAACCCCATAAAATAGAGCCAAGAGAGTGGAGATGGCGACTCAATGAGTCGCTATTAGACTCAGTCGAAGAAAAGTCACGACTATCCGAATCTATAGAAGAATTTTTCAAACTAAACACTGTAGACGAAACAGAAATGCCAATAATTTGGGAAGCCCACAAGGCCTATACAAGAGGCCTCCTAATAGCTCTAGGGACAAAAGTGAAAAAACAACAACAAAGGGATATTGATAATAAACTAAACCAAATCGCAAATCTGGAGCAAAAAGCAAAAACCTCCCAGCCCAAAAAAGAAATGGAGGAACTAGTTGTCCTGAGACAGGAGTTAAAAAATTGCTTGGAGGCTAGGTTTAACAAACGACGCTTATATTTCAAACACACAGTTTATGCTCACGGCAATAAAGGGAGTAGATTCATGTCAACTCTAATTAAGAAAGCCCGCGCCAGAAACCATATAGCAGCGATACAAACACAAAAGGGTGGGGTGGTCTCCTCCACCAATGATATAGCTAACGAATTCCAGAAATATTATTCTGAATTATACGATTTGCATGGTCGGGGGGAAAACCCTATCCCACAAAAAACAAAAGCCGAAATAGACAACTTCCTGAGTACCCTTAATCTTCCCAAACTTGACGACACAGAAGCTAACACCTTAGTAACTCCAGTCACAAGCACAGAAATTGAATCGGTTCTAAAATCTTGTCCAGCGGGGAAAAGCCCGGGCCCAGATGGCCTATCCTTAGCCTATTATAACTCCTTTAAGGAAATACTGATTCCTCGACTTAAAGACCTATGTAACGCGCTAGGGAAGCCCCTACCTAAACAATCCCTAGAAGCGCATATCACGCTACTACATAAAGAGGGGAAAAACCCTGAATTATGCGGCAGCTATAGGCCTATCTCGCTGATCAATGTAGACGTGAAGATATGGGCTAAGGTGCTGGCCAAAAGACTAGAGGACTTCATCCCCGAACTGGTTAATAAGGAACAAGCAGGATTCGTTAAGGGAGGAGAGGGAAAGGACAATTGCTTTCGACTACTTCATGTGGTAAGATACGCCCAATCCCGCAATATCCCTTTGGCCCTGGCGGGGACCGACGCTGAAAAAGCGTTTGATAGGGTGAGCTGGACCTACTTAGAGGCAACCCTCAGACATTTCAACTTACCACCTCCCTTCATTACTTCAATCTTCTCCCTTTACTCTAGACCGTACGCAAGACTAAAAATAAATGAAATCTTATCCCCCCCATTTGACATATGTAACGGAACCCGTCAGGGATGCCCGCTATCCCCCTCTCTCTTTATCCTCGCATTGGAGCCCCTGCTTCAGAGGGTGAGGCAGGACCAGACTATTAGAGGACTGGAGATAGGCTCCAACACCATATCCACCGCTGAGTTCGCCGATGACGTCATGTTTGTAGTCACAGAACCAGCGAAAGGGATCCCTAGACTTGTCTCGCTCCTGGAGGAGTTTGGGACGCTATCAAATTTCAAGGTGAATTTCTCAAAGTCAACAATCTTAAACATCTCCATCCCTAAGCACCAATATGACCTCCTACAGTCCAGCTCACCCTTCAAGTGGTCCAATTCTCATATTGACTATCTGGGTATTAAACTCACCAAAAGGGCCAAAGATCTATACACCTTCAATTTCCTCCCCTTAATTACTAAAATCAGCGACATACTCCACTCATATGACTTGCCCCCAATCTCTTGGTTCGGCAGCAAAAATATCCTCAAATCTTACGTGCTCCCGATAATTCTTTACAAAATACGTATGCTCCCAATTTCCCTCCCAAAATCTTTCTTCAAAGCCATTAAAAAAGCTTTTTCGGACTATGTATGGAGGCATAAGAGACCACGCTTGGCCCATAGTTTAATGATAAAAAAACGACACGAAGGCGGAAAGGACCTACCCTGTGTCGAAGACTTTTACAAGGCAGCACAACTAAGCTATTGGATGGAACTTAGCCATCCCATAAAAGACCCAATCCTATTTTTACTAGCAGAGGGAGTATACGGGTACTCTCTGACGGAAGACCTTTGGCTCCCAACAGGACTTAAATCCAGGAAGCGTATCTCAGAACCTCTCCTACAGGGCCCTAGTGAGACCTAGGAGGGACTTTGGACTACTTTGGCACCAATCCCTTCCCCCGTGATGCCCATACGCACGATACACAAGCTATTAGACATACCCCCAGACTCAACAACCACTTGTATCTGGAAGAAATTCCAGGGAATCACTGTAAGGGACCTTTAAACCCAAGCCCACAAAAAAACAGCAGAAATATTACAGAACCTCCTTCTTCAACACTCCTTCTCAGCTTTGCAAAAAGCCCATGTAATAAAAACCATAGAGAAATTCCTAAAAACATATAATTCCACCAGACCCAGGACTACCTTTGAAGAAGTCTTGGAAGAAATATCACCAGAAAAGAGGAAACTATCTAAGATAAAGAAGCGCTTTATAGCTCCGACCTCTCCCACAAAGACCGCCTTTCTTTTGTCATGGGAAAAAGACCTGAATATTAATCTCACCTTGATGAGGTGAGAGTGATAATGAAAATGACCTTTGGACTCTCTCCCTGCGTGTTAATACAGGAAAACCATTATAAGCTATTAGTTAGATGGTACAGAACTCCACAGTGGCTGCACGCATACAAGCTAGGACCCCATAATAAATGTTGGAGATGTGAGGCCGCCGTGGGCTCCTTCCTACATATCTAAAGAAGAACTAAGGAGGGTGCCGTAGTTCTCTATATTGATTGATTGAAGGTTACATATTTCTTTCTTGTCTTTCTTTCCTGTTCCGTTTCCCTTCCTTTACGCCACTTTCCTATTTGTGTCTCTCCCCCCCCCCCCCTTGACTTCCCTCGCACCCTCCTGCCCTTGCTGATCACACCGGAAGGACTCCCTTGGGTACAATCTCATTGTAAACTCTGCTTTCAGTACTCCGAGAGAAGGTCAAGGATCCTGCCAGAAGTCGTTCATCAGGACACTAAATGGAAGCCACCCGCATCACCACGTTCAATGCCAGGAGACTCATTTTAAGGGCAACAAACACGTGACACTCCCTGGGAAATTCTTTTCACAGGAGTTCCACAACACACATCCTACATCAGCCTCAAAGGGGGTCTCCATTTTTATCCACAGGTCCATCCCATTCAAATATGAAGCCCAGTATGCAGACGGTGAAGGGAGAGCTCTCTTTATAAAAGGCACAATTAATAACGTGAAGTTAACCTTCGCAAATTTATATGCCCCCAATTCCGATCAGGTCCCATGGTTAATAAAACAATTAGAAATCCTCAAACAATTTGCAGTGGGCCAGGTCTTTGTGGGAGGGGACTGGAATTTAACTCTGAATCCAGCGTTAGACGCATCGACGGGTCGCTCTCAGGTCCCAAAGAGGAAACTTGGAGCATTGCTCCGAGCCCTCCAGAACTTAGAAGTTACAGATGCATGGAGATGCCTACACCCGTCTACAAAGGACTACACGTTCTTTTCAGCCGTACACTCCTCTTACCAGAGGCTTGATTATCTATTTGTATCTTATTCCCTACTTCAACAAGTGGGAAAAGCCCATATAGATATTATGACCATCTCGGACCACGCCCCAGTACATATCGACATCAAACCCCATAAAATAGAGCCAAGAGAGTGGAGATGGCGACTCAATGAGTCGCTATTAGACTCAGTCGAAGAAAAGTCACGACTATCCGAATCTATAGAAGAATTTTTCAAACTAAACACTGTAGACGAAACAGAAATGCCAATAATTTGGGAAGCCCACAAGGCCTATACAAGAGGCCTCCTAATAGCTCTAGGGACAAAAGTGAAAAAACAACAACAAAGGGATATTGATAATAAACTAAACCAAATCGCAAATCTGGAGCAAAAAGCAAAAACCTCCCAGCCCAAAAAAGAAATGGAGGAACTAGTTGTCCTGAGACAGGAGTTAAAAAATTGCTTGGAGGCTAGGTTTAACAAACGACGCTTATATTTCAAACACACAGTTTATGCTCACGGCAATAAAGGGAGTAGATTCATGTCAACTCTAATTAAGAAAGCCCGCGCCAGAAACCATATAGCAGCGATACAAACACAAAAGGGTGGGGTGGTCTCCTCCACCAATGATATAGCTAACGAATTCCAGAAATATTATTCTGAATTATACGATTTGCATGGTCGGGGGGAAAACCCTATCCCACAAAAAACAAAAGCCGAAATAGACAACTTCCTGAGTACCCTTAATCTTCCCAAACTTGACGACACAGAAGCTAACACCTTAGTAACTCCAGTCACAAGCACAGAAATTGAATCGGTTCTAAAATCTTGTCCAGCGGGGAAAAGCCCGGGCCCAGATGGCCTATCCTTAGCCTATTATAACTCCTTTAAGGAAATACTGATTCCTCGACTTAAAGACCTATGTAACGCGCTAGGGAAGCCCCTACCTAAACAATCCCTAGAAGCGCATATCACGCTACTACATAAAGAGGGGAAAAACCCTGAATTATGCGGCAGCTATAGGCCTATCTCGCTGATCAATGTAGACGTGAAGATATGGGCTAAGGTGCTGGCCAAAAGACTAGAGGACTTCATCCCCGAACTGGTTAATAAGGAACAAGCAGGATTCGTTAAGGGAGGAGAGGGAAAGGACAATTGCTTTCGACTACTTCATGTGGTAAGATACGCCCAATCCCGCAATATCCCTTTGGCCCTGGCGGGGACCGACGCTGAAAAAGCGTTTGATAGGGTGAGCTGGACCTACTTAGAGGCAACCCTCAGACATTTCAACTTACCACCTCCCTTCATTACTTCAATCTTCTCCCTTTACTCTAGACCGTACGCAAGACTAAAAATAAATGAAATCTTATCCCCCCCATTTGACATATGTAACGGAACCCGTCAGGGATGCCCGCTATCCCCCTCTCTCTTTATCCTCGCATTGGAGCCCCTGCTTCAGAGGGTGAGGCAGGACCAGACTATTAGAGGACTGGAGATAGGCTCCAACACCATATCCACCGCTGAGTTCGCCGATGACGTCATGTTTGTAGTCACAGAACCAGCGAAAGGGATCCCTAGACTTGTCTCGCTCCTGGAGGAGTTTGGGACGCTATCAAATTTCAAGGTGAATTTCTCAAAGTCAACAATCTTAAACATCTCCATCCCTAAGCACCAATATGACCTCCTACAGTCCAGCTCACCCTTCAAGTGGTCCAATTCTCATATTGACTATCTGGGTATTAAACTCACCAAAAGGGCCAAAGATCTATACACCTTCAATTTCCTCCCCTTAATTACTAAAATCAGCGACATACTCCACTCATATGACTTGCCCCCAATCTCTTGGTTCGGCAGCAAAAATATCCTCAAATCTTACGTGCTCCCGATAATTCTTTACAAAATACGTATGCTCCCAATTTCCCTCCCAAAATCTTTCTTCAAAGCCATTAAAAAAGCTTTTTCGGACTATGTATGGAGGCATAAGAGACCACGCTTGGCCCATAGTTTAATGATAAAAAAACGACACGAAGGCGGAAAGGACCTACCCTGTGTCGAAGACTTTTACAAGGCAGCACAACTAAGCTATTGGATGGAACTTAGCCATCCCATAAAAGACCCAATCCTATTTTTACTAGCAGAGGGAGTATACGGGTACTCTCTGACGGAAGACCTTTGGCTCCCAACAGGACTTAAATCCAGGAAGCGTATCTCAGAACCTCTCCTACAGGGCCCTAGTGAGACCTAGGAGGGACTTTGGACTACTTTGGCACCAATCCCTTCCCCCGTGATGCCCATACGCACGATACACAAGCTATTAGACATACCCCCAGACTCAACAACCACTTGTATCTGGAAGAAATTCCAGGGAATCACTGTAAGGGACCTTTAAACCCAAGCCCACAAAAAAACAGCAGAAATATTACAGAACCTCCTTCTTCAACACTCCTTCTCAGCTTTGCAAAAAGCCCATGTAATAAAAACCATAGAGAAATTCCTAAAAACATATAATTCCACCAGACCCAGGACTACCTTTGAAGAAGTCTTGGAAGAAATATCACCAGAAAAGAGGAAACTATCTAAGATAAAGAAGCGCTTTATAGCTCCGACCTCTCCCACAAAGACCGCCTTTCTTTTGTCATGGGAAAAAGACCTGAATATTAATCTCACCTTGATGAGGTGAGAGTGATAATGAAAATGACCTTTGGACTCTCTCCCTGCGTGTTAATACAGGAAAACCATTATAAGCTATTAGTTAGATGGTACAGAACTCCACAGTGGCTGCACGCATACAAGCTAGGACCCCATAATAAATGTTGGAGATGTGAGGCCGCCGTGGGCTCCTTCCTACATATCTAAAGAAGAACTAAGGAGGGTGCCGTAGTTCTCTATATTGATTGATTGAAGGTTACATATTTCTTTCTTGTCTTTCTTTCCTGTTCCGTTTCCCTTCCTTTACGCCACTTTCCTATTTGTGTCTCTCCCCCCCCCCCCCTTGACTTCCCTCGCACCCTCCTGCCCTTGCTGATCACACCGGAAGGACTCCCTTGGGTACAATCTCATTGTAAACTCTGCTTTCAGTACTCCGAGAGAAGGTCAAGGATCCTGCCAGAAGTCGTTCATCAGGACACTAAATGGAAGCCACCCGCATCACCACGTTCAATGCCAGGAGACTCATTTTAAGGGCAACAAACACGTGACACTCCCTGGGAAATTCTTTTCACAGGAGTTCCACAACACACATCCTACATCAGCCTCAAAGGGGGTCTCCATTTTTATCCACAGGTCCATCCCATTCAAATATGAAGCCCAGTATGCAGACGGTGAAGGGAGAGCTCTCTTTATAAAAGGCACAATTAATAACGTGAAGTTAACCTTCGCAAATTTATATGCCCCCAATTCCGATCAGGTCCCATGGTTAATAAAACAATTAGAAATCCTCAAACAATTTGCAGTGGGCCAGGTCTTTGTGGGAGGGGACTGGAATTTAACTCTGAATCCAGCGTTAGACGCATCGACGGGTCGCTCTCAGGTCCCAAAGAGGAAACTTGGAGCATTGCTCCGAGCCCTCCAGAACTTAGAAGTTACAGATGCATGGAGATGCCTACACCCGTCTACAAAGGACTACACGTTCTTTTCAGCCGTACACTCCTCTTACCAGAGGCTTGATTATCTATTTGTATCTTATTCCCTACTTCAACAAGTGGGAAAAGCCCATATAGATATTATGACCATCTCGGACCACGCCCCAGTACATATCGACATCAAACCCCATAAAATAGAGCCAAGAGAGTGGAGATGGCGACTCAATGAGTCGCTATTAGACTCAGTCGAAGAAAAGTCACGACTATCCGAATCTATAGAAGAATTTTTCAAACTAAACACTGTAGACGAAACAGAAATGCCAATAATTTGGGAAGCCCACAAGGCCTATACAAGAGGCCTCCTAATAGCTCTAGGGACAAAAGTGAAAAAACAACAACAAAGGGATATTGATAATAAACTAAACCAAATCGCAAATCTGGAGCAAAAAGCAAAAACCTCCCAGCCCAAAAAAGAAATGGAGGAACTAGTTGTCCTGAGACAGGAGTTAAAAAATTGCTTGGAGGCTAGGTTTAACAAACGACGCTTATATTTCAAACACACAGTTTATGCTCACGGCAATAAAGGGAGTAGATTCATGTCAACTCTAATTAAGAAAGCCCGCGCCAGAAACCATATAGCAGCGATACAAACACAAAAGGGTGGGGTGGTCTCCTCCACCAATGATATAGCTAACGAATTCCAGAAATATTATTCTGAATTATACGATTTGCATGGTCGGGGGGAAAACCCTATCCCACAAAAAACAAAAGCCGAAATAGACAACTTCCTGAGTACCCTTAATCTTCCCAAACTTGACGACACAGAAGCTAACACCTTAGTAACTCCAGTCACAAGCACAGAAATTGAATCGGTTCTAAAATCTTGTCCAGCGGGGAAAAGCCCGGGCCCAGATGGCCTATCCTTAGCCTATTATAACTCCTTTAAGGAAATACTGATTCCTCGACTTAAAGACCTATGTAACGCGCTAGGGAAGCCCCTACCTAAACAATCCCTAGAAGCGCATATCACGCTACTACATAAAGAGGGGAAAAACCCTGAATTATGCGGCAGCTATAGGCCTATCTCGCTGATCAATGTAGACGTGAAGATATGGGCTAAGGTGCTGGCCAAAAGACTAGAGGACTTCATCCCCGAACTGGTTAATAAGGAACAAGCAGGATTCGTTAAGGGAGGAGAGGGAAAGGACAATTGCTTTCGACTACTTCATGTGGTAAGATACGCCCAATCCCGCAATATCCCTTTGGCCCTGGCGGGGACCGACGCTGAAAAAGCGTTTGATAGGGTGAGCTGGACCTACTTAGAGGCAACCCTCAGACATTTCAACTTACCACCTCCCTTCATTACTTCAATCTTCTCCCTTTACTCTAGACCGTACGCAAGACTAAAAATAAATGAAATCTTATCCCCCCCATTTGACATATGTAACGGAACCCGTCAGGGATGCCCGCTATCCCCCTCTCTCTTTATCCTCGCATTGGAGCCCCTGCTTCAGAGGGTGAGGCAGGACCAGACTATTAGAGGACTGGAGATAGGCTCCAACACCATATCCACCGCTGAGTTCGCCGATGACGTCATGTTTGTAGTCACAGAACCAGCGAAAGGGATCCCTAGACTTGTCTCGCTCCTGGAGGAGTTTGGGACGCTATCAAATTTCAAGGTGAATTTCTCAAAGTCAACAATCTTAAACATCTCCATCCCTAAGCACCAATATGACCTCCTACAGTCCAGCTCACCCTTCAAGTGGTCCAATTCTCATATTGACTATCTGGGTATTAAACTCACCAAAAGGGCCAAAGATCTATACACCTTCAATTTCCTCCCCTTAATTACTAAAATCAGCGACATACTCCACTCATATGACTTGCCCCCAATCTCTTGGTTCGGCAGCAAAAATATCCTCAAATCTTACGTGCTCCCGATAATTCTTTACAAAATACGTATGCTCCCAATTTCCCTCCCAAAATCTTTCTTCAAAGCCATTAAAAAAGCTTTTTCGGACTATGTATGGAGGCATAAGAGACCACGCTTGGCCCATAGTTTAATGATAAAAAAACGACACGAAGGCGGAAAGGACCTACCCTGTGTCGAAGACTTTTACAAGGCAGCACAACTAAGCTATTGGATGGAACTTAGCCATCCCATAAAAGACCCAATCCTATTTTTACTAGCAGAGGGAGTATACGGGTACTCTCTGACGGAAGACCTTTGGCTCCCAACAGGACTTAAATCCAGGAAGCGTATCTCAGAACCTCTCCTACAGGGCCCTAGTGAGACCTAGGAGGGACTTTGGACTACTTTGGCACCAATCCCTTCCCCCGTGATGCCCATACGCACGATACACAAGCTATTAGACATACCCTCAGACTCAACAACCACTTGTATCTGGAAGAAATTCCAAGCCCACAAAAAAACAGCAGAAATATTACAGAACCTCCTTCTTCAACACTCCTTCTCAGCTTTGCAAAGAGCCCATGTAATAAAAACCATAGAGAAATTCCTAAAAACATATAATTCCACCAGACCCAGGACTACCTTTGAAGAAGTCTTGGAAGAAATATCACCAGAAAAGAGGAAACTATCTAAGATAAAGAAGCGCTTTATAGCTCCGACCTCTCCCACAAAGACCGCCTTTCTTTTGTCATGGGAAAAAGACCTGAATATTAATCTCACCTTGATGAGGTGAGAGTGATAATGAAAATGACCTTTGGACTCTCTCCCTGCGTGTTAATACAGGAAAACCATTATAAGCTATTAGTTAGATGGTACAGAACTCCACAGTGGCTGCACGCATACAAGCTAGGACCCCATAATAAATGTTGGAGATGTGAGGCCGCCGTGGGCTCCTTCCTACATATCTAAAGAAGAACTAAGGAGGGTGCCGTAGTTCTCTATATTGATTGATTGAAGGTTACATATTTCTTTCTTGTCTTTCTTTCCTGTTCCGTTTCCCTTCCTTTACGCCACTTTCCTATTTGTGTCTCTCCCCCCCCCCCCTTGACTTCCCTCGCACCCTCCTGCCCTTGCTGATCACACCGGAAGGACTCCCTTGGGTACAATCTCATTGTAAACTCTGCTTTCAGTACTCCGAGAGAAGGTCAAGGATCCTGCCAGAAGTCGTTCATCAGGACACTAAATGGAAGCCACCCGCATCACCACGTTCAATGCCAGGAGACTCATTTTAAGGGCAACAAACACGTGACACTCCCTGGGAAATTCTTTTCACAGGAGTTCCACAACACACATCCTACATCAGCCTCAAAGGGGGTCTCCATTTTTATCCACAGGTCCATCCCATTCAAATATGAAGCCCAGTATGCAGACGGTGAAGGGAGAGCTCTCTTTATAAAAGGCACAATTAATAACGTGAAGTTAACCTTCGCAAATTTATATGCCCCCAATTCCGATCAGGTCCCATGGTTAATAAAACAATTAGAAATCCTCAAACAATTTGCAGTGGGCCAGGTCTTTGTGGGAGGGGACTGGAATTTAACTCTGAATCCAGCGTTAGACGCATCGACGGGTCGCTCTCAGGTCCCAAAGAGGAAACTTGGAGCATTGCTCCGAGCCCTCCAGAACTTAGAAGTTACAGATGCATGGAGATGCCTACACCCGTCTACAAAGGACTACACGTTCTTTTCAGCCGTACACTCCTCTTACCAGAGGCTTGATTATCTATTTGTATCTTATTCCCTACTTCAACAAGTGGGAAAAGCCCATATAGATATTATGACCATCTCGGACCACGCCCCAGTACATATCGACATCAAACCCCATAAAATAGAGCCAAGAGAGTGGAGATGGCGACTCAATGAGTCGCTATTAGACTCAGTCGAAGAAAAGTCACGACTATCCGAATCTATAGAAGAATTTTTCAAACTAAACACTGTAGACGAAACAGAAATGCCAATAATTTGGGAAGCCCACAAGGCCTATACAAGAGGCCTCCTAATAGCTCTAGGGACAAAAGTGAAAAAACAACAACAAAGGGATATTGATAATAAACTAAACCAAATCGCAAATCTGGAGCAAAAAGCAAAAACCTCCCAGCCCAAAAAAGAAATGGAGGAACTAGTTGTCCTGAGACAGGAGTTAAAAAATTGCTTGGAGGCTAGGTTTAACAAACGACGCTTATATTTCAAACACACAGTTTATGCTCACGGCAATAAAGGGAGTAGATTCATGTCAACTCTAATTAAGAAAGCCCGCGCCAGAAACCATATAGCAGCGATACAAACACAAAAGGGTGGGGTGGTCTCCTCCACCAATGATATAGCTAACGAATTCCAGAAATATTATTCTGAATTATACGATTTGCATGGTCGGGGGGAAAACCCTATCCCACAAAAAACAAAAGCCGAAATAGACAACTTCCTGAGTACCCTTAATCTTCCCAAACTTGACGACACAGAAGCTAACACCTTAGTAACTCCAGTCACAAGCACAGAAATTGAATCGGTTCTAAAATCTTGTCCAGCGGGGAAAAGCCCGGGCCCAGATGGCCTATCCTTAGCCTATTATAACTCCTTTAAGGAAATACTGATTCCTCGACTTAAAGACCTATGTAACGCGCTAGGGAAGCCCCTACCTAAACAATCCCTAGAAGCGCATATCACGCTACTACATAAAGAGGGGAAAAACCCTGAATTATGCGGCAGCTATAGGCCTATCTCGCTGATCAATGTAGACGTGAAGATATGGGCTAAGGTGCTGGCCAAAAGACTAGAGGACTTCATCCCCGAACTGGTTAATAAGGAACAAGCAGGATTCGTTAAGGGAGGAGAGGGAAAGGACAATTGCTTTCGACTACTTCATGTGGTAAGATACGCCCAATCCCGCAATATCCCTTTGGCCCTGGCGGGGACCGACGCTGAAAAAGCGTTTGATAGGGTGAGCTGGACCTACTTAGAGGCAACCCTCAGACATTTCAACTTACCACCTCCCTTCATTACTTCAATCTTCTCCCTTTACTCTAGACCGTACGCAAGACTAAAAATAAATGAAATCTTATCCCCCCCATTTGACATATGTAACGGAACCCGTCAGGGATGCCCGCTATCCCCCTCTCTCTTTATCCTCGCATTGGAGCCCCTGCTTCAGAGGGTGAGGCAGGACCAGACTATTAGAGGACTGGAGATAGGCTCCAACACCATATCCACCGCTGAGTTCGCCGATGACGTCATGTTTGTAGTCACAGAACCAGCGAAAGGGATCCCTAGACTTGTCTCGCTCCTGGAGGAGTTTGGGACGCTATCAAATTTCAAGGTGAATTTCTCAAAGTCAACAATCTTAAACATCTCCATCCCTAAGCACCAATATGACCTCCTACAGTCCAGCTCACCCTTCAAGTGGTCCAATTCTCATATTGACTATCTGGGTATTAAACTCACCAAAAGGGCCAAAGATCTATACACCTTCAATTTCCTCCCCTTAATTACTAAAATCAGCGACATACTCCACTCATATGACTTGCCCCCAATCTCTTGGTTCGGCAGCAAAAATATCCTCAAATCTTACGTGCTCCCGATAATTCTTTACAAAATACGTATGCTCCCAATTTCCCTCCCAAAATCTTTCTTCAAAGCCATTAAAAAAGCTTTTTCGGACTATGTATGGAGGCATAAGAGACCACGCTTGGCCCATAGTTTAATGATAAAAAAACGACACGAAGGCGGAAAGGACCTACCCTGTGTCGAAGACTTTTACAAGGCAGCACAACTAAGCTATTGGATGGAACTTAGCCATCCCATAAAAGACCCAATCCTATTTTTACTAGCAGAGGGAGTATACGGGTACTCTCTGACGGAAGACCTTTGGCTCCCAACAGGACTTAAATCCAGGAAGCGTATCTCAGAACCTCTCCTACAGGGCCCTAGTGAGACCTAGGAGGGACTTTGGACTACTTTGGCACCAATCCCTTCCCCCGTGATGCCCATACGCACGATACACAAGCTATTAGACATACCCTCAGACTCAACAACCACTTGTATCTGGAAGAAATTCCAAGCCCACAAAAAAACAGCAGAAATATTACAGAACCTCCTTCTTCAACACTCCTTCTCAGCTTTGCAAAGAGCCCATGTAATAAAAACCATAGAGAAATTCCTAAAAACATATAATTCCACCAGACCCAGGACTACCTTTGAAGAAGTCTTGGAAGAAATATCACCAGAAAAGAGGAAACTATCTAAGATAAAGAAGCGCTTTATAGCTCCGACCTCTCCCACAAAGACCGCCTTTCTTTTGTCATGGGAAAAAGACCTGAATATTAATCTCACCTTGATGAGGTGAGAGTGATAATGAAAATGACCTTTGGACTCTCTCCCTGCGTGTTAATACAGGAAAACCATTATAAGCTATTAGTTAGATGGTACAGAACTCCACAGTGGCTGCACGCATACAAGCTAGGACCCCATAATAAATGTTGGAGATGTGAGGCCGCCGTGGGCTCCTTCCTACATATCTAAAGAAGAACTAAGGAGGGTGCCGTAGTTCTCTATATTGATTGATTGAAGGTTACATATTTCTTTCTTGTCTTTCTTTCCTGTTCCGTTTCCCTTCCTTTACGCCACTTTCCTATTTGTGTCTCTCCCCCCCCCCCCTTGACTTCCCTCGCACCCTCCTGCCCTTGCTGATCACACCGGAAGGACTCCCTTGGGTACAATCTCATTGTAAACTCTGCTTTCAGTACTCCGAGAGAAGGTCAAGGATCCTGCCAGAAGTCGTTCATCAGGACACTAAATGGAAGCCACCCGCATCACCACGTTCAATGCCAGGAGACTCATTTTAAGGGCAACAAACACGTGACACTCCCTGGGAAATTCTTTTCACAGGAGTTCCACAACACACATCCTACATCAGCCTCAAAGGGGGTCTCCATTTTTATCCACAGGTCCATCCCATTCAAATATGAAGCCCAGTATGCAGACGGTGAAGGGAGAGCTCTCTTTATAAAAGGCACAATTAATAACGTGAAGTTAACCTTCGCAAATTTATATGCCCCAATTCCGATCAGGTCCCATGGTTAATAAAACAATTAGAAATCCTCAAACAATTTGCAGTGGGCCAGGTCTTTGTGGGAGGGGACTGGAATTTAACTCTGAATCCAGCGTTAGACGCATCGACGGGTCGCTCTCAGGTCCCAAAGAGGAAACTTGGAGCATTGCTCCGAGCCCTCCAGAACTTAGAAGTTACAGATGCATGGAGATGCCTACACCCGTCTACAAAGGACTACACGTTATTTTCAGCCGTACACTCCTCTTACCAGAGGCTTGATTATCTATTTGTATCTTATTCCCTACTTCAACAAGTGGGAAAAGCCCATATAGATATTATGACCATCTCGGACCACGCCCCAGTACATATCGACATCAAACCCCATAAAATAGAGCCAAGAGAGTGGAGATGGCGACTCAATGAGTCGCTATTAGACTCAGTCGAAGAAAAGTCACGACTATCCGAATCTATAGAAGAATTTTTCAAACTAAACACTGTAGACGAAACAGAAATGCCAATAATTTGGGAAGCCCACAAGGCCTATACAAGAGGCCTCCTAATAGCTCTAGGGACAAAAGTGAAAAAACAACAACAAAGGGATATTGATAATAAACTAAGCCAAATCGCAAAACTGGAGCAAAAAGCAAAAACCTCCCAGCCCAAAAAAGAAATGGAGGAACTAGTTGTCCTGAGACAGGAGTTAAAAAATTGCTTGGAGGCTAGGTTTAACAAACGACGCTTATATTTCAAACACACAGTTTATGCTCACGGCAATAAAGGGAGTAGATTCATGTCAACTCTAATTAAGAAAGCCCGTGCCAGAAACCATATAGCAGCGATACAAACACAAAAGGGTGGGGTGGTCTCCTCCACCAATGATATAGCTAACGAATTCCAGAAATATTATTCTGAATTATACGATTTGCATGGTCGGGGGGAAAACCCTATCCCACAAAAAACAAAAGCCGAAATAGACAACTTCCTGAGTACCCTTAATCTTCCCAAACTTGACGACACAGAAGCTAACACCTTAGTAACTCCAGTCACAAGCACAGAAATTGAATCGGTTCTAAAATCTTGTCCAGCGGGGAAAAGCCCGGGCCCAGATGGCCTATCCTTAGCCTATTATAACTCCTTTAAGGAAATACTGATTCATCGACTTAAAGACCTATGTAACGCGCTAGGGAAGCCCCTACCTAAACAATCCCTAGAAGCGCATATCACGCTACTACATAAAGAGGGGAAAAACCCTGAATTATGCGGCAGCTATAGGCCTATCTCGCTGATCAATGTAGACGTGAAGATATGGGCTAAGGTGCTGGCCAAAAGACTAGAGGACTTCATCCCCGAACTGGTTAATAAGGAACAAGCAGGATTCGTTAAGGGAGGAGAGGGAAAGGACAATTGCTTTCGACTACTTCATGTGGTAAGATACGCCCAATCCCGCAATATCCCTTTGGCCCTGGCGGGGACCGACGCTGAAAAAGCGTTTGATAGGGTGAGCTGGACCTACTTAGAGGCAACCCTCAGACATTTCAACTTACCACCTCCCTTCATTACTTCAATCTTCTCCCTTTACTCTAGACCGTACGCAAGACTAAAAATAAATGAAATCTTATCCCCCCCCATTTGACATATGTAACGGAACCCGTCAGGGATGCCCGCTATCCCCCTCTCTCTTTATCCTCGCATTGGAGCCCCTGCTTCAGAGGGTGAGACAGGACCAGACTATTAGAGGACTGGAGATAGGCTCCAACACCATATCCACCGCTGAGTTCGCCGATGACGTCATGTTTGTAGTCACAGAACCAGCGAAAGGGATCCCTAGACTTGTCTCGCTCCTGGAGGAGTTTGGGACGCTATCAAATTTCAAGGTGAATTTCTCAAAGTCAACAATCTTAAACATCTCCATCCCTAAGCACCAATATGACCTCCTACAGTCCAGCTCACCCTTCAAGTGGTCCAATTCTCATATTGACTATCTGGGTATTAAACTCACCAAAAGGGCCAAAGATCTATACACCTTCAATTTCCTCCCCTTAATTACTAAAATCAGCGACATACTCCACTCATATGACTTGCCCCCAATCTCTTGGTTCGGCAGCAAAAATATCCTCAAATCTTACGTGCTCCCGATAATTCTTTACAAAATACGTATGCTCCCAATTTCCCTCCCAAAATCTTTCTTCAAAGCCAGTAAAAAAGCTTTTTCGGACTATGTATGGAGGCATAAGAGACCACGCTTGGCCCATAGTTTAATGATAAAAAAACGACACGAAGGCGGAAAGGACCTACCCTGTGTCGAAGACTTTTACAAGGCAGCACAACTAAGCTATTGGATGGAACTTAGCCATCCCATAAAAGACCCAATCCTATTTTTACTAGCAGAGGGAGTATACGGGTACTCTCTGACGGAAGACCTTTGGCTCCCAACAGGACTTAAATCCAGGAAGCGTATCTCAGAACCTCTCCTACAGGGCCCTAGTGAGACCTAGGAGGGACTTTGGACTACTTTGGCACCAATCCCTTCCCCCGTGATGCCCATACGCACGATACACAAGCTATTAGACATACCCCCAGACTCAACAACCACTTGTATCTGGAAGAAATTCCAGGGAATCACTGTAAGGGACCTTTAAACCCAAGCCCACAAAAAAACAGCAGAAATATTACAGAACCTCCTTCTTCAACACTCCTTCTCAGCTTTGCAAAAAGCCCATGTAATAAAAACCATAGAGAAATTCCTAAAAACATATAATTCCACCAGACCCAGGACTACCTTTGAAGAAGTCTTGGAAGAAATATCACCAGAAAAGAGGAAACTATCTAAGATAAAGAAGCGCTTTATAGCTCCGACCTCTCCCACAAAGACCGCCTTTCTTTTGTCATGGGAAAAAGACCTGAATATTAATCTCACCTTGATGAGGTGAGAGTGATAATGAAAATGACCTTTGGACTCTCTCCCTGCGTGTTAATACAGGAAAACCATTATAAGCTATTAGTTAGATGGTACAGAACTCCACAGTGGCTGCACGCATACAAGCTAGGACCCCATAATAAATGTTGGAGATGTGAGGCCGCCGTGGGCTCCTTCCTACATATCTAAAGAAGAACTAAGGAGGGTGCCGTAGTTCTCTATATTGATTGATTGAAGGTTACATATTTCTTTCTTGTCTTTCTTTCCTGTTCCGTTTCCCTTCCTTTACGCCACTTTCCTATTTGTGTCTCTCCCCCCCCCCCCCTTGACTTCCCTCGCACCCTCCTGCCCTTGCTGATCACACCGGAAGGACTCCCTTGGGTACAATCTCATTGTAAACTCTGCTTTCAGTACTCCGAGAGAAGGTCAAGGATCCTGCCAGAAGTCGTTCATCAGGACACTAAATGGAAGCCACCCGCATCACCACGTTCAATGCCAGGAGACTCATTTTAAGGGCAACAAACACGTGACACTCCCTGGGAAATTCTTTTCACAGGAGTTCCACAACACACATCCTACATCAGCCTCAAAGGGGGTCTCCATTTTTATCCACAGGTCCATCCCATTCAAATATGAAGCCCAGTATGCAGACGGTGAAGGGAGAGCTCTCTTTATAAAAGGCACAATTAATAACGTGAAGTTAACCTTCGCAAATTTATATGCCCCCAATTCCGATCAGGTCCCATGGTTAATAAAACAATTAGAAATCCTCAAACAATTTGCAGTGGGCCAGGTCTTTGTGGGAGGGGACTGGAATTTAACTCTGAATCCAGCGTTAGACGCATCGACGGGTCGCTCTCAGGTCCCAAAGAGGAAACTTGGAGCATTGCTCCGAGCCCTCCAGAACTTAGAAGTTACAGATGCATGGAGATGCCTACACCCGTCTACAAAGGACTACACGTTCTTTTCAGCCGTACACTCCTCTTACCAGAGGCTTGATTATCTATTTGTATCTTATTCCCTACTTCAACAAGTGGGAAAAGCCCATATAGATATTATGACCATCTCGGACCACGCCCCAGTACATATCGACATCAAACCCCATAAAATAGAGCCAAGAGAGTGGAGATGGCGACTCAATGAGTCGCTATTAGACTCAGTCGAAGAAAAGTCACGACTATCCGAATCTATAGAAGAATTTTTCAAACTAAACACTGTAGACGAAACAGAAATGCCAATAATTTGGGAAGCCCACAAGGCCTATACAAGAGGCCTCCTAATAGCTCTAGGGACAAAAGTGAAAAAACAACAACAAAGGGATATTGATAATAAACTAAGCCAAATCGCAAAACTGGAGCAAAAAGCAAAAACCTCCCAGCCCAAAAAAGAAATGGAGGAACTAGTTGTCCTGAGACAGGAGTTAAAAAATTGCTTGGAGGCTAGGTTTAACAAACGACGCTTATATTTCAAACACACAGTTTATGCTCACGGCAATAAAGGGAGTAGATTCATGTCAACTCTAATTAAGAAAGCCCGTGCCAGAAACCATATAGCAGCGATACAAACACAAAAGGGTGGGGTGGTCTCCTCCACCAATGATATAGCTAACGAATTCCAGAAATATTATTCTGAATTATACGATTTGCATGGTCGGGGGGAAAACCCTATCCCACAAAAAACAAAAGCCGAAATAGACAACTTCCTGAGTACCCTTAATCTTCCCAAACTTGACGACACAGAAGCTAACACCTTAGTAACTCCAGTCACAAGCACAGAAATTGAATCGGTTCTAAAATCTTGTCCAGCGGGGAAAAGCCCGGGCCCAGATGGCCTATCCTTAGCCTATTATAACTCCTTTAAGGAAATACTGATTCATCGACTTAAAGACCTATGTAACGCGCTAGGGAAGCCCCTACCTAAACAATCCCTAGAAGCGCATATCACGCTACTACATAAAGAGGGGAAAAACCCTGAATTATGCGGCAGCTATAGGCCTATCTCGCTGATCAATGTAGACGTGAAGATATGGGCTAAGGTGCTGGCCAAAAGACTAGAGGACTTCATCCCCGAACTGGTTAATAAGGAACAAGCAGGATTCGTTAAGGGAGGAGAGGGAAAGGACAATTGCTTTCGACTACTTCATGTGGTAAGATACGCCCAATCCCGCAATATCCCTTTGGCCCTGGCGGGGACCGACGCTGAAAAAGCGTTTGATAGGGTGAGCTGGACCTACTTAGAGGCAACCCTCAGACATTTCAACTTACCACCTCCCTTCATTACTTCAATCTTCTCCCTTTACTCTAGACCGTACGCAAGACTAAAAATAAATGAAATCTTATCCCCCCCCATTTGACATATGTAACGGAACCCGTCAGGGATGCCCGCTATCCCCCTCTCTCTTTATCCTCGCATTGGAGCCCCTGCTTCAGAGGGTGAGACAGGACCAGACTATTAGAGGACTGGAGATAGGCTCCAACACCATATCCACCGCTGAGTTCGCCGATGACGTCATGTTTGTAGTCACAGAACCAGCGAAAGGGATCCCTAGACTTGTCTCGCTCCTGGAGGAGTTTGGGACGCTATCAAATTTCAAGGTGAATTTCTCAAAGTCAACAATCTTAAACATCTCCATCCCTAAGCACCAATATGACCTCCTACAGTCCAGCTCACCCTTCAAGTGGTCCAATTCTCATATTGACTATCTGGGTATTAAACTCACCAAAAGGGCCAAAGATCTATACACCTTCAATTTCCTCCCCTTAATTACTAAAATCAGCGACATACTCCACTCATATGACTTGCCCCCAATCTCTTGGTTCGGCAGCAAAAATATCCTCAAATCTTACGTGCTCCCGATAATTCTTTACAAAATACGTATGCTCCCAATTTCCCTCCCAAAATCTTTCTTCAAAGCCAGTAAAAAAGCTTTTTCGGACTATGTATGGAGGCATAAGAGACCACGCTTGGCCCATAGTTTAATGATAAAAAAACGACACGAAGGCGGAAAGGACCTACCCTGTGTCGAAGACTTTTACAAGGCAGCACAACTAAGCTATTGGATGGAACTTAGCCATCCCATAAAAGACCCAATCCTATTTTTACTAGCAGAGGGAGTATACGGGTACTCTCTGACGGAAGACCTTTGGCTCCCAACAGGACTTAAATCCAGGAAGCGTATCTCAGAACCTCTCCTACAGGGCCCTAGTGAGACCTAGGAGGGACTTTGGACTACTTTGGCACCAATCCCTTCCCCCGTGATGCCCATACGCACGATACACAAGCTATTAGACATACCCCCAGACTCAACAACCACTTGTATCTGGAAGAAATTCCAGGGAATCACTGTAAGGGACCTTTAAACCCAAGCCCACAAAAAAACAGCAGAAATATTACAGAACCTCCTTCTTCAACACTCCTTCTCAGCTTTGCAAAAAGCCCATGTAATAAAAACCATAGAGAAATTCCTAAAAACATATAATTCCACCAGACCCAGGACTACCTTTGAAGAAGTCTTGGAAGAAATATCACCAGAAAAGAGGAAACTATCTAAGATAAAGAAGCGCTTTATAGCTCTGACCTCTCCCACAAAGACCGCCTTTCTTTTGTCATGGGAAAAAGACCTGAATATTAATCTCACCTTGATGAGGTGAGAGTGATAATGAAAATGACCTTTGGACTCTCTCCCTGCGTGTTAATACAGGAAAACCATTATAAGCTATTAGTTAGATGGTACAGAACTCCACAGTGGCTGCACGCATACAAGCTAGGACCCCATAATAAATGTTGGAGATGTGAGGCCGCCGTGGGCTCCTTCCTACATATCTAAAGAAGAACTAAGGAGGGTGCCGTAGTTCTCTATATTGATTGATTGAAGGTTACATATTTCTTTCTTGTCTTTCTTTCCTGTTCCGTTTCCCTTCCTTTACGCCACTTTCCTATTTGTGTCTCTCCCCCCCCCCCCTTGACTTCCCTCGCACCCTCCTGCCCTTGCTGATCACACCGGAAGGACTCCCTTGGGTACAATCTCATTGTAAACTCTGCTTTCAGTACTCCGAGAGAAGGTCAAGGATCCTGCCAGAAGTCGTTCATCAGGACACTAAATGGAAGCCACCCGCATCACCACGTTCAATGCCAGGAGACTCATTTTAAGGGCAACAAACACGTGACACTCCCTGGGAAATTCTTTTCACAGGAGTTCCACAACACACATCCTACATCAGCCTCAAAGGGGGTCTCCATTTTTATCCACAGGTCCATCCCATTCAAATATGAAGCCCAGTATGCAGACGGTGAAGGGAGAGCTCTCTTTATAAAAGGCACAATTAATAACGTGAAGTTAACCTTCGCAAATTTATATGCCCCCAATTCCGATCAGGTCCCATGGTTAATAAAACAATTAGAAATCCTCAAACAATTTGCAGTGGGCCAGGTCTTTGTGGGAGGGGACTGGAATTTAACTCTGAATCCAGCGTTAGACGCATCGACGGGTCGCTCTCAGGTCCCAAAGAGGAAACTTGGAGCATTGCTCCGAGCCCTCCAGAACTTAGAAGTTACAGATGCATGGAGATGCCTACACCCGTCTACAAAGGACTACACGTTCTTTTCAGCCGTACACTCCTCTTACCAGAGGCTTGATTATCTATTTGTATCTTATTCCCTACTTCAACAAGTGGGAAAAGCCCATATAGATATTATGACCATCTCGGACCACGCCCCAGTACATATCGACATCAAACCCCATAAAATAGAGCCAAGAGAGTGGAGATGGCGACTCAATGAGTCGCTATTAGACTCAGTCGAAGAAAAGTCACGACTATCCGAATCTATAGAAGAATTTTTCAAACTAAACACTGTAGACGAAACAGAAATGCCAATAATTTGGGAAGCCCACAAGGCCTATACAAGAGGCCTCCTAATAGCTCTAGGGACAAAAGTGAAAAAACAACAACAAAGGGATATTGATAATAAACTAAGCCAAATCGCAAAACTGGAGCAAAAAGCAAAAACCTCCCAGCCCAAAAAAGAAATGGAGGAACTAGTTGTCCTGAGACAGGAGTTAAAAAATTGCTTGGAGGCTAGGTTTAACAAACGACGCTTATATTTCAAACACACAGTTTATGCTCACGGCAATAAAGGGAGTAGATTCATGTCAACTCTAATTAAGAAAGCCCGTGCCAGAAACCATATAGCAGCGATACAAACACAAAAGGGTGGGGTGGTCTCCTCCACCAATGATATAGCTAACGAATTCCAGAAATATTATTCTGAATTATACGATTTGCATGGTCGGGGGGAAAACCCTATCCCACAAAAAACAAAAGCCGAAATAGACAACTTCCTGAGTACCCTTAATCTTCCCAAACTTGACGACACAGAAGCTAACACCTTAGTAACTCCAGTCACAAGCACAGAAATTGAATCGGTTCTAAAATCTTGTCCAGCGGGGAAAAGCCCGGGCCCAGATGGCCTATCCTTAGCCTATTATAACTCCTTTAAGGAAATACTGATTCATCGACTTAAAGACCTATGTAACGCGCTAGGGAAGCCCCTACCTAAACAATCCCTAGAAGCGCATATCACGCTACTACATAAAGAGGGGAAAAACCCTGAATTATGCGGCAGCTATAGGCCTATCTCGCTGATCAATGTAGACGTGAAGATATGGGCTAAGGTGCTGGCCAAAAGACTAGAGGACTTCATCCCCGAACTGGTTAATAAGGAACAAGCAGGATTCGTTAAGGGAGGAGAGGGAAAGGACAATTGCTTTCGACTACTTCATGTGGTAAGATACGCCCAATCCCGCAATATCCCTTTGGCCCTGGCGGGGACCGACGCTGAAAAAGCGTTTGATAGGGTGAGCTGGACCTACTTAGAGGCAACCCTCAGACATTTCAACTTACCACCTCCCTTCATTACTTCAATCTTCTCCCTTTACTCTAGACCGTACGCAAGACTAAAAATAAATGAAATCTTATCCCCCCCCATTTGACATATGTAACGGAACCCGTCAGGGATGCCCGCTATCCCCCTCTCTCTTTATCCTCGCATTGGAGCCCCTGCTTCAGAGGGTGAGACAGGACCAGACTATTAGAGGACTGGAGATAGGCTCCAACACCATATCCACCGCTGAGTTCGCCGATGACGTCATGTTTGTAGTCACAGAACCAGCGAAAGGGATCCCTAGACTTGTCTCGCTCCTGGAGGAGTTTGGGACGCTATCAAATTTCAAGGTGAATTTCTCAAAGTCAACAATCTTAAACATCTCCATCCCTAAGCACCAATATGACCTCCTACAGTCCAGCTCACCCTTCAAGTGGTCCAATTCTCATATTGACTATCTGGGTATTAAACTCACCAAAAGGGCCAAAGATCTATACACCTTCAATTTCCTCCCCTTAATTACTAAAATCAGCGACATACTCCACTCATATGACTTGCCCCCAATCTCTTGGTTCGGCAGCAAAAATATCCTCAAATCTTACGTGCTCCCGATAATTCTTTACAAAATACGTATGCTCCCAATTTCCCTCCCAAAATCTTTCTTCAAAGCCAGTAAAAAAGCTTTTTCGGACTATGTATGGAGGCATAAGAGACCACGCTTGGCCCATAGTTTAATGATAAAAAAACGACACGAAGGCGGAAAGGACCTACCCTGTGTCGAAGACTTTTACAAGGCAGCACAACTAAGCTATTGGATGGAACTTAGCCATCCCATAAAAGACCCAATCCTATTTTTACTAGCAGAGGGAGTATACGGGTACTCTCTGACGGAAGACCTTTGGCTCCCAACAGGACTTAAATCCAGGAAGCGTATCTCAGAACCTCTCCTACAGGGCCCTAGTGAGACCTAGGAGGGACTTTGGACTACTTTGGCACCAATCCCTTCCCCCGTGATGCCCATACGCACGATACACAAGCTATTAGACATACCCCCAGACTCAACAACCACTTGTATCTGGAAGAAATTCCAGGGAATCACTGTAAGGGACCTTTAAACCCAAGCCCACAAAAAAACAGCAGAAATATTACAGAACCTCCTTCTTCAACACTCCTTCTCAGCTTTGCAAAAAGCCCATGTAATAAAAACCATAGAGAAATTCCTAAAAACATATAATTCCACCAGACCCAGGACTACCTTTGAAGAAGTCTTGGAAGAAATATCACCAGAAAAGAGGAAACTATCTAAGATAAAGAAGCGCTTTATAGCTCCGACCTCTCCCACAAAGACCGCCTTTCTTTTGTCATGGGAAAAAGACCTGAATATTAATCTCACCTTGATGAGGTGAGAGTGATAATGAAAATGACCTTTGGACTCTCTCCCTGCGTGTTAATACAGGAAAACCATTATAAGCTATTAGTTAGATGGTACAGAACTCCACAGTGGCTGCACGCATACAAGCTAGGACCCCATAATAAATGTTGGAGATGTGAGGCCGCCATGGGCTCCTTCCTACATATCTAAAGAAGAACTAAGGAGGGTGCCGTAGTTCTCTATATTGATTGATTGAAGGTTACATATTTCTTTCTTGTCTTTCTTTCCTGTTCCGTTTCCCTTCCTTTACGCCACTTTCCTATTTGTGTCTCTCCCCCCCCCCCCCCTTGACTTCCCTCGCACCCTCCTGCCCTTGCTGATCACACCGGAAGGACTCCCTTGGGTACAATCTCATTGTAAACTCTGCTTTCAGTACTCCGAGAGAAGGTCAAGGATCCTGCCAGAAGTCGTTCATCAGGACACTAAATGGAAGCCACCCGCATCACCACGTTCAATGCCAGGAGACTCATTTTAAGGGCAACAAACACGTGACACTCCCTGGGAAATTCTTTTCACAGGAGTTCCACAACACACATCCTACATCAGCCTCAAAGGGGGTCTCCATTTTTATCCACAGGTCCATCCCATTCAAATATGAAGCCCAGTATGCAGACGGTGAAGGGAGAGCTCTCTTTATAAAAGGCACAATTAATAACGTGAAGTTAACCTTCGCAAATTTATATGCCCCCAATTCCGATCAGGTCCCATGGTTAATAAAACAATTAGAAATCCTCAAACAATTTGCAGTGGGCCAGGTCTTTGTGGGAGGGGACTGGAATTTAACTCTGAATCCAGCGTTAGACGCATCGACGGGTCGCTCTCAGGTCCCAAAGAGGAAACTTGGAGCATTGCTCCGAGCCCTCCAGAACTTAGAAGTTACAGATGCATGGAGATGCCTACACCCGTCTACAAAGGACTACACGTTCTTTTCAGCCGTACACTCCTCTTACCAGAGGCTTGATTATCTATTTGTATCTTATTCCCTACTTCAACAAGTGGGAAAAGCCCATATAGATATTATGACCATCTCGGACCACGCCCCAGTACATATCGACATCAAACCCCATAAAATAGAGCCAAGAGAGTGGAGATGGCGACTCAATGAGTCGCTATTAGACTCAGTCGAAGAAAAGTCACGACTATCCGAATCTATAGAAGAATTTTTCAAACTAAACACTGTAGACGAAACAGAAATGCCAATAATTTGGGAAGCCCACAAGGCCTATACAAGAGGCCTCCTAATAGCTCTAGGGACAAAAGTGAAAAAACAACAACAAAGGGATATTGATAATAAACTAAGCCAGATCGCAAAACTGGAGCAAAAAGCAAAAACCTCCCAGCCCAAAAAAGAAATGGAGGAACTAGTTGTCCTGAGACAGGAGTTAAAAAATTGCTTGGAGGCTAGGTTTAACAAACGACGCTTATATTTCAAACACACAGTTTATGCTCACGGCAATAAAGGGAGTAGATTCATGTCAACTCTAATTAAGAAAGCCCGTGCCAGAAACCATATAGCAGCGATACAAACACAAAAGGGTGGGGTGGTCTCCTCCACCAATGATATAGCTAACGAATTCCAGAAATATTATTCTGAATTATACGATTTGCATGGTCGGGGGGAAAACCCTATCCCACAAAAAACAAAAGCCGAAATAGACAACTTCCTGAGTACCCTTAATCTTCCCAAACTTGACGACACAGAAGCTAACACCTTAGTAACTCCAGTCACAAGCACAGAAATTGAATCGGTTCTAAAATCTTGTCCAGCGGGGAAAAGCCCGGGCCCAGATGGCCTATCCTTAGCCTATTATAACTCCTTTAAGGAAATACTGATTCATCGACTTAAAGACCTATGTAACGCGCTAGGGAAGCCCCTACCTAAACAATCCCTAGAAGCGCATATCACGCTACTACATAAAGAGGGGAAAAACCCTGAATTATGCGGCAGCTATAGGCCTATCTCGCTGATCAATGTAGACGTGAAGATATGGGCTAAGGTGCTGGCCAAAAGACTAGAGGACTTCATCCCCGAACTGGTTAATAAGGAACAAGCAGGATTCGTTAAGGGAGGAGAGGGAAAGGACAATTGCTTTCGACTACTTCATGTGGTAAGATACGCCCAATCCCGCAATATCCCTTTGGCCCTGGCGGGGACCGACGCTGAAAAAGCGTTTGATAGGGTGAGCTGGACCTACTTAGAGGCAACCCTCAGACATTTCAACTTACCACCTCCCTTCATTACTTCAATCTTCTCCCTTTACTCTAGACCGTACGCAAGACTAAAAATAAATGAAATCTTATCCCCCCCATTTGACATATGTAACGGAACCCGTCAGGGATGCCCGCTATCCCCCTCTCTCTTTATCCTCGCATTGGAGCCCCTGCTTCAGAGGGTGAGGCAGGACCAGACTATTAGAGGACTGGAGATAGGCTCCAACACCATATCCACCGCTGAGTTCGCCGATGACGTCATGTTTGTAGTCACAGAACCAGCGAAAGGGATCCCTAGACTTGTCTCGCTCCTGGAGGAGTTTGGGACGCTATCAAATTTCAAGGTGAATTTCTCAAAGTCAACAATCTTAAACATCTCCATCCCTAAGCACCAATATGACCTCCTACAGTCCAGCTCACCCTTCAAGTGGTCCAATTCTCATATTGACTATCTGGGTATTAAACTCACCAAAAGGGCCAAAGATCTATACACCTTCAATTTCCTCCCCTTAATTACTAAAATCAGCGACATACTCCACTCATATGACTTGCCCCCAATCTCTTGGTTCGGCAGCAAAAATATCCTCAAATCTTACGTGCTCCCGATAATTCTTTACAAAATACGTGTGCTCCCAATTTCCCTCCCAAAATCTTTCTTCAAAGCCATTAAAAAAGCTTTTTCGGACTATGTATGGAGGCATAAGAGACCACGCTTGGCCCATAGTTTAATGATAAAAAAAACGACACGAAGGCGGAAAGGACCTACCCTGTGTCGAAGACTTTTACAAGGCAGCACAACTAAGCTATTGGATGGAACTTAGCCATCCCATAAAAGACCCAATCCTATTTTTACTAGCAGAGGGAGTATACGGGTACTCTCTGACGGAAGACCTTTGGCTCCCAACAGGACTTAAATCCAGGAAGCGTATCTCAGAACCTCTCCTACAGGGCCCTAGTGAGACCTAGGAGGGACTTTGGACTACTTTGGCACCAATCCCTTCCCCCGTGATGCCCATACGCACGATACACAAGCTATTAGACATACCCCCAGACTCAACAACCACTTGTATCTGGAAGAAATTCCAGGGAATCACTGTAAGGGACCTTTAAACCCAAGCCCACAAAAAAACAGCAGAAATATTACAGAACCTCCTTCTTCAACACTCCTTCTCAGCTTTGCAAAAAGCCCATGTAATAAAAACCATAGAGAAATTCCTAAAAACATATAATTCCACCAGACCCAGGACTACCTTTGAAGAAGTCTTGGAAGAAATATCACCAGAAAAGAGGAAACTATCTAAGATAAAGAAGCGCTTTATAGCTCCGGCCTCTCCCACAAAGACCGCCTTTCTTTTGTCATGGGAAAAAGACCTGAATATTAATCTCACCTTGATGAGGTGAGAGTGATAATGAAAATGACCTTTGGACTCTCTCCCTGCGTGTTAATACAGGAAAACCATTATAAGCTATTAGTTAGATGGTACAGAACTCCACAGTGGCTGCACGCATACAAGCTAGGACCCCATAATAAATGTTGGAGATGTGAGGCCGCCGTGGGCTCCTTCCTACATATCTAAAGAAGAACTAAGGAGGGTGCCGTAGTTCTCTATATTGATTGATTGAAGGTTACATATTTCTTTCTTGTCTTTCTTTCCTGTTCCGTTTCCCTTCCTTTACGCCACTTTCCTATTTGTGTCTCTCCCCCCCCCCCCCCCCTTGACTTCCCTCGCACCCTCCTGCCCTTGCTGATCACACCGGAAGGACTCCCTTGGGTACAATCTCATTGTAAACTCTGCTTTCAGTACTCCGAGAGAAGGTCAAGGATCCTGCCAGAAGTCGTTCATCAGGACACTAAATGGAAGCCACCCGCATCACCACGTTCAATGCCAGGAGACTCATTTTAAGGGCAACAAACACGTGACACTCCCTGGGAAATTCTTTTCACAGGAGTTCCACAACACACATCCTACATCAGCCTCAAAGGGGGTCTCCATTTTTATCCACAGGTCCATCCCATTCAAATATGAAGCCCAGTATGCAGACGGTGAAGGGAGAGCTCTCTTTATAAAAGGCACAATTAATAACGTGAAGTTAACCTTCGCAAATTTATATGCCCCCAATTCCGATCAGGTCCCATGGTTAATAAAACAATTAGAAATCCTCAAACAATTTGCAGTGGGCCAGGTCTTTGTGGGAGGGGACTGGAATTTAACTCTGAATCCAGCGTTAGACGCATCGACGGGTCGCTCTCAGGTCCCAAAGAGGAAACTTGGAGCATTGCTCCGAGCCCTCCAGAACTTAGAAGTTACAGATGCATGGAGATGCCTACACCCGTCTACAAAGGACTACACGTTCTTTTCAGCCGTACACTCCTCTTACCAGAGGCTTGATTATCTATTTGTATCTTATTCCCTACTTCAACAAGTGGGAAAAGCCCATATAGATATTATGACCATCTCGGACCACGCCCCAGTACATATCGACATCAAACCCCATAAAATAGAGCCAAGAGAGTGGAGATGGCGACTCAATGAGTCGCTATTAGACTCAGTCGAAGAAAAGTCACGACTATCCGAATCTATAGAAGAATTTTTCAAACTAAACACTGTAGACGAAACAGAAATGCCAATAATTTGGGAAGCCCACAAGGCCTATACAAGAGGCCTCCTAATAGCTCTAGGGACAAAAGTGAAAAAACAACAACAAAGGGATATTGATAATAAACTAAGCCAAATCGCAAAACTGGAGCAAAAAGCAAAAACCTCCCAGCCCAAAAAAGAAATGGAGGAACTAGTTGTCCTGAGACAGGAGTTAAAAAATTGCTTGGAGGCTAGGTTTAACAAACGACGCTTATATTTCAAACACACAGTTTATGCTCACGGCAATAAAGGGAGTAGATTCATGTCAACTCTAATTAAGAAAGCCCGCGCCAGAAACCATATAGCAGCGATACAAACACAAAAGGGTGGGGTGGTCTCCTCCACCAATGATATAGCTAACGAATTCCAGAAATATTATTCTGAATTATACGATTTGCATGGTCGGGGGGAAAACCCTATCCCACAAAAAACAAAAGCTGAAATAGACAACTTCCTGAGTACCCTTAATCTTCCCAAACTTGACGACACAGAAGCTAACACCTTAGTAACTCCAGTCACAAGCACAGAAATTGAATCGGTTCTAAAATCTTGTCCAGCGGGGAAAAGCCCGGGCCCAGATGGCCTATCCTTAGCCTATTATAACTCCTTTAAGGAAATACTGATTCCTCGACTTAAAGACCTATGTAACGCGCTCCTTCTGGGGAAGCCCCTACCTAAACAATCCCTAGAAGCGCATATCACGCTACTACATAAAGAGGGGAAAAACCCTGAATTATGCGGCAGCTATAGGCCTATCTCGCTGATCAATGTAGACGTGAAGATATGGGCTAAGGTGCTGGCCAAAAGACTAGAGGACTTCATCCCCGAACTGGTTAATAAGGAACAAGCAGGATTCGTTAAGGGAGGAGAGGGAAAGGACAATTGCTTTCGACTACTTCATGTGGTAAGATACGCCCAATCCCGCAATATCCCTTTGGCCCTGGCGGGGACCGACGCTGAAAAAGCGTTTGATAGGGTGAGCTGGACCTACTTAGAGGCAACCCTCAGACATTTCAACTTACCACCTCCCTTCATTACTTCAATCTTCTCCCTTTACTCTAGACCGTACGCAAGACTAAAAATAAATGAAATCTTATCCCCCCCATTTGACATATGTAACGGAACCCGTCAGGGATGCCCGCTATCCCCCTCTCTCTTTATCCTCGCATTGGAGCCCCTGCTTCAGAGGGTGAGGCAGGACCAGACTATTAGAGGACTGGAGATAGGCTCCAACACCATATCCACCGCTGAGTTCGCCGATGACGTCATGTTTGTAGTCACAGAACCAGCGAAAGGGATCCCTAGACTTGTCTCGCTCCTGGAGGAGTTTGGGACGCTATCAAATTTCAAGGTGAATTTCTCAAAGTCAACAATCTTAAACATCTCCATCCCTAAGCACCAATATGACCTCCTACAGTCCAGCTCACCCTTCAAGTGGTCCAATTCTCATATTGACTATCTGGGTATTAAACTCACCAAAAGGGCCAAAGATCTATACACCTTCAATTTCCTCCCCTTAATTACTAAAATCAGCGACATACTCCACTCATATGACTTGCCCCCAATCTCTTGGTTCGGCAGCAAAAATATCCTCAAATCTTACGTGCTCCCGATAATTCTTTACAAAATACGTATGCTCCCAATTTCCCTCCCAAAATCTTTCTTCAAAGCCATTAAAAAAGCTTTTTCGGACTATGTATGGAGGCATAAGAGACCACGCTTGGCCCATAGTTTAATGATAAAAAAAACGACACGAAGGCGGAAAGGACCTACCCTGTGTCGAAGACTTTTACAAGGCAGCACAACTAAGCTATTGGATGGAACTTAGCCATCCCATAAAAGACCCAATCCTATTTTTACTAGCAGAGGGAGTATACGGGTACTCTCTGACGGAAGACCTTTGGCTCCCAACAGGACTTAAATCCAGGAAGCGTATCTCAGAACCTCTCCTACAGGGCCCTAGTGAGACCTAGGAGGGACTTTGGACTACTTTGGCACCAATCCCTTCCCCCGTGATGCCCATACGCACGATACACAAGCTATTAGACATACCCCCAGACTCAACAACCACTTGTATCTGGAAGAAATTCCAGGGAATCACTGTAAGGGACCTTTAAACCCAAGCCCACAAAAAAACAGCAGAAATATTACAGAACCTCCTTCTTCAACACTCCTTCTCAGCTTTGCAAAAAGCCCATGTAATAAAAACCATAGAGAAATTCCTAAAAACATATAATTCCACCAGACCCAGGACTACCTTTGAAGAAGTCTTGGAAGAAATATCACCAGAAAAGAGGAAACTATCTAAGATAAAGAAGCGCTTTATAGCTCCGGCCTCTCCCACAAAGACCGCCTTTCTTTTGTCATGGGAAAAAGACCTGAATATTAATCTCACCTTGATGAGGTGAGAGTGATAATGAAAATGACCTTTGGACTCTCTCCCTGCGTGTTAATACAGGAAAACCATTATAAGCTATTAGTTAGATGGTACAGAACTCCACAGTGGCTGCACGCATACAAGCTAGGACCCCATAATAAATGTTGGAGATGTGAGGCCGCCGTGGGCTCCTTCCTACATATCTAAAGAAGAACTAAGGAGGGTGCCGTAGTTCTCTATATTGATTGATTGAAGGTTACATATTTCTTTCTTGTCTTTCTTTCCTGTTCCGTTTCCCTTCCTTTACGCCACTTTCCTATTTGTGTCTCTCCCCCCCCCCCCCCTTGACTTCCCTCGCACCCTCCTGCCCTTGCTGATCACACCGGAAGGACTCCCTTGGGTACAATCTCATTGTAAACTCTGCTTTCAGTACTCCGAGAGAAGGTCAAGGATCCTGCCAGAAGTCGTTCATCAGGACACTAAATGGAAGCCACCCGCATCACCACGTTCAATGCCAGGAGACTCATTTTAAGGGCAACAAACACGTGACACTCCCTGGGAAATTCTTTTCACAGGAGTTCCACAACACACATCCTACATCAGCCTCAAAGGGGGTCTCCATTTTTATCCACAGGTCCATCCCATTCAAATATGAAGCCCAGTATGCAGACGGTGAAGGGAGAGCTCTCTTTATAAAAGGCACAATTAATAACGTGAAGTTAACCTTCGCAAATTTATATGCCCCCAATTCCGATCAGGTCCCATGGTTAATAAAACAATTAGAAATCCTCAAACAATTTGCAGTGGGCCAGGTCTTTGTGGGAGGGGACTGGAATTTAACTCTGAATCCAGCGTTAGACGCATCGACGGGTCGCTCTCAGGTCCCAAAGAGGAAACTTGGAGCATTGCTCCGAGCCCTCCAGAACTTAGAAGTTACAGATGCATGGAGATGCCTACACCCGTCTACAAAGGACTACACGTTCTTTTCAGCCGTACACTCCTCTTACCAGAGGCTTGATTATCTATTTGTATCTTATTCCCTACTTCAACAAGTGGGAAAAGCCCATATAGATATTATGACCATCTCGGACCACGCCCCAGTACATATCGACATCAAACCCCATAAAATAGAGCCAAGAGAGTGGAGATGGCGACTCAATGAGTCGCTATTAGACTCAGTCGAAGAAAAGTCACGACTATCCGAATCTATAGAAGAATTTTTCAAACTAAACACTGTAGACGAAACAGAAATGCCAATAATTTGGGAAGCCCACAAGGCCTATACAAGAGGCCTCCTAATAGCTCTAGGGACAAAAGTGAAAAAACAACAACAAAGGGATATTGATAATAAACTAAACCAAATCGCAAAACTGGAGCAAAAAGCAAAAACCTCCCAGCCCAAAAAAGAAATGGAGGAACTAGTTGTCCTGAGACAGGAGTTAAAAAATTGCTTGGAGGCTAGGTTTAACAAACGACGCTTATATTTCAAACACACAGTTTATGCTCACGGCAATAAAGGGAGTAGATTCATGTCAACTCTAATTAAGAAAGCCCGCGCCAGAAACCATATAGCAGCGATACAAACACAAAAGGGTGGGGTGGTCTCCTCCACCAATGATATAGCTAACGAATTCCAGAAATATTATTCTGAATTATACGATTTGCATGGTCGGGGGGAAAACCCTATCCCACAAAAAACAAAAGCCGAAATAGACAACTTCCTGAGTACCCTTAATCTTCCCAAACTTGACGACACAGAAGCTAACACCTTAGTAACTCCAGTCACAAGCACAGAAATTGAATCGGTTCTAAAATCTTGTCCAGCGGGGAAAAGCCCGGGCCCAGATGGCCTATCCTTAGCCTATTATAACTCCTTTAAGGAAATACTGATTCCTCGACTTAAAGACCTATGTAACGCGCTCCTTCTGGGGAAGCCCCTACCTAAACAATCCCTAGAAGCGCATATCACGCTACTACATAAAGAGGGGAAAAACCCTGAATTATGCGGCAGCTATAGGCCTATCTCGCTGATCAATGTAGACGTGAAGATATGGGCTAAGGTGCTGGCCAAAAGACTAGAGGACTTCATCCCCGAACTGGTTAATAAGGAACAAGCAGGATTCGTTAAGGGAGGAGAGGGAAAGGACAATTGCTTTCGACTACTTCATGTGGTAAGATACGCCCAATCCCGCAATATCCCTTTGGCCCTGGCGGGGACCGACGCTGAAAAAGCGTTTGATAGGGTGAGCTGGACCTACTTAGAGGCAACCCTCAGACATTTCAACTTACCACCTCCCTTCATTACTTCAATCTTCTCCCTTTACTCTAGACCGTACGCAAGACTAAAAATAAATGAAATCTTATCCCCCCCATTTGACATATGTAACGGAACCCGTCAGGGATGCCCGCTATCCCCCTCTCTCTTTATCCTCGCATTGGAGCCCCTGCTTCAGAGGGTGAGGCAGGACCAGACTATTAGAGGACTGGAGATAGGCTCCAACACCATATCCACCGCTGAGTTCGCCGATGACGTCATGTTTGTAGTCACAGAACCAGCGAAAGGGATCCCTAGACTTGTCTCGCTCCTGGAGGAGTTTGGGACGCTATCAAATTTCAAGGTGAATTTCTCAAAGTCAACAATCTTAAACATCTCCATCCCTAAGCACCAATATGACCTCCTACAGTCCAGCTCACCCTTCAAGTGGTCCAATTCTCATATTGACTATCTGGGTATTAAACTCACCAAAAGGGCCAAAGATCTATACACCTTCAATTTCCTCCCCTTAATTACTAAAATCAGCGACATACTCCACTCATATGACTTGCCCCCAATCTCTTGGTTCGGCAGCAAAAATATCCTCAAATCTTACGTGCTCCCGATAATTCTTTACAAAATACGTATGCTCCCAATTTCCCTCCCAAAATCTTTCTTCAAAGCCATTAAAAAAGCTTTTTCGGACTATGTATGGAGGCATAAGAGACCACGCTTGGCCCATAGTTTAATGATAAAAAAACGACACGAAGGCGGAAAGGACCTACCCTGTGTTGAAGACTTTTACAAGGCAGCACAACTAAGCTATTGGATGGAACTTAGCCATCCCATAAAAGACCCAATCCTATTTTTACTAGCAGAGGGAGTATACGGGTACTCTCTGACGGAAGACCTTTGGCTCCCAACAGGACTTAAATCCAGGAAGCGTATCTCAGAACCTCTCCTACAGGGCCCTATTGAGACCTAGGAGGGACTTTGGACTACTTTGGCACCAATCCCTTCCCCCGTGATGCCCATACGCACGATACACAAGCTATTAGACATACCCCCAGACTCAACAACCACTTGTATCTGGAAGAAATTCCAGGGAATCACTGTAAGGGACCTTTAAACCCAAGCCCACAAAAAAACAGCAGAAATATTACAGAACCTCCTTCTTCAACACTCCTTCTCAGCTTTGCAAAAAGCCCATGTAATAAAAACCATAGAGAAATTCCTAAAAACATATAATTCCACCAGACCCAGGACTACCTTTGAAGAAGTCTTGGAAGAAATATCACCAGAAAAGAGGAAACTATCTAAGATAAAGAAGCGCTTTATAGCTCCGGCCTCTCCCACAAAGACCGCCTTTCTTTTGTCATGGGAAAAAGACCTGAATATTAATCTCACCTTGATGAGGTGAGAGTGATAATGAAAATGACCTTTGGACTCTCTCCCTGCGTGTTAATACAGGAAAACCATTATAAGCTATTAGTTAGATGGTACAGAACTCCACAGTGGCTGCACGCATACAAGCTAGGACCCCATAATAAATGTTGGAGATGTGAGGCCGCCGTGGGCTCCTTCCTACATATCTAAAGAAGAACTAAGGAGGGTGCCGTAGTTCTCTATATTGATTGATTGAAGGTTACATATTTCTTTCTTGTCTTTCTTTCCTGTTCCGTTTCCCTTCCTTTACGCCACTTTCCTATTTGTGTCTCTCCCCCCCCCCCCCCTTGACTTCCCTCGCACCCTCCTGCCCTTGCTGATCACACCGGAAGGACTCCCTTGGGTACAATCTCATTGTAAACTCTGCTTTCAGTACTCCGAGAGAAGGTCAAGGATCCTGCCAGAAGTCGTTCATCAGGACACTAAATGGAAGCCACCCGCATCACCACGTTCAATGCCAGGAGACTCATTTTAAGGGCAACAAACACGTGACACTCCCTGGGAAATTCTTTTCACAGGAGTTCCACAACACACATCCTACATCAGCCTCAAAGGGGGTCTCCATTTTTATCCACAGGTCCATCCCATTCAAATATGAAGCCCAGTATGCAGACGGTGAAGGGAGAGCTCTCTTTATAAAAGGCACAATTAATAACGTGAAGTTAACCTTCGCAAATTTATATGCCCCCAATTCCGATCAGGTCCCATGGTTAATAAAACAATTAGAAATCCTCAAACAATTTGCAGTGGGCCAGGTCTTTGTGGGAGGGGACTGGAATTTAACTCTGAATCCAGCGTTAGACGCATCGACGGGTCGCTCTCAGGTCCCAAAGAGGAAACTTGGAGCATTGCTCCGAGCCCTCCAGAACTTAGAAGTTACAGATGCATGGAGATGCCTACACCCGTCTACAAAGGACTACACGTTCTTTTCAGCCGTACACTCCTCTTACCAGAGGCTTGATTATCTATTTGTATCTTATTCCCTACTTCAACAAGTGGGAAAAGCCCATATAGATATTATGACCATCTCGGACCACGCCCCAGTACATATCGACATCAAACCCCATAAAATAGAGCCAAGAGAGTGGAGATGGCGACTCAATGAGTCGCTATTAGACTCAGTCGAAGAAAAGTCACGACTATCCGAATCTATAGAAGAATTTTTCAAACTAAACACTGTAGACGAAACAGAAATGCCAATAATTTGGGAAGCCCACAAGGCCTATACAAGAGGCCTCCTAATAGCTCTAGGGACAAAAGTGAAAAAACAACAACAAAGGGATATTGATAATAAACTAAACCAAATCGCAAAACTGGAGCAAAAAGCAAAAACCTCCCAGCCCAAAAAAGAAATGGAGGAACTAGTTGTCCTGAGACAGGAGTTAAAAAATTGCTTGGAGGCTAGGTTTAACAAACGACGCTTATATTTCAAACACACAGTTTATGCTCACGGCAATAAAGGGAGTAGATTCATGTCAACTCTAATTAAGAAAGCCCGCGCCAGAAACCATATAGCAGCGATACAAACACAAAAGGGTGGGGTGGTCTCCTCCACCAATGATATAGCTAACGAATTCCAGAAATATTATTCTGAATTATACGATTTGCATGGTCGGGGGGAAAACCCTATCCCACAAAAAACAAAAGCCGAAATAGACAACTTCCTGAGTACCCTTAATCTTCCCAAACTTGACGACACAGAAGCTAACACCTTAGTAACTCCAGTCACAAGCACAGAAATTGAATCGGTTCTAAAATCTTGTCCAGCGGGGAAAAGCCCGGGCCCAGATGGCCTATCCTTAGCCTATTATAACTCCTTTAAGGAAATACTGATTCCTCGACTTAAAGACCTATGTAACGCGCTCCTTCTGGGGAAGCCCCTACCTAAACAATCCCTAGAAGCGCATATCACGCTACTACATAAAGAGGGGAAAAACCCTGAATTATGCGGCAGCTATAGGCCTATCTCGCTGATCAATGTAGACGTGAAGATATGGGCTAAGGTGCTGGCCAAAAGACTAGAGGACTTCATCCCCGAACTGGTTAATAAGGAACAAGCAGGATTCGTTAAGGGAGGAGAGGGAAAGGACAATTGCTTTCGACTACTTCATGTGGTAAGATACGCCCAATCCCGCAATATCCCTTTGGCCCTGGCGGGGACCGACGCTGAAAAAGCGTTTGATAGGGTGAGCTGGACCTACTTAGAGGCAACCCTCAGACATTTCAACTTACCACCTCCCTTCATTACTTCAATCTTCTCCCTTTACTCTAGACCGTACGCAAGACTAAAAATAAATGAAATCTTATCCCCCCCATTTGACATATGTAACGGAACCCGTCAGGGATGCCCGCTATCCCCCTCTCTCTTTATCCTCGCATTGGAGCCCCTGCTTCAGAGGGTGAGGCAGGACCAGACTATTAGAGGACTGGAGATAGGCTCCAACACCATATCCACCGCTGAGTTCGCCGATGACGTCATGTTTGTAGTCACAGAACCAGCGAAAGGGATCCCTAGACTTGTCTCGCTCCTGGAGGAGTTTGGGACGCTATCAAATTTCAAGGTGAATTTCTCAAAGTCAACAATCTTAAACATCTCCATCCCTAAGCACCAATATGACCTCCTACAGTCCAGCTCACCCTTCAAGTGGTCCAATTCTCATATTGACTATCTGGGTATTAAACTCACCAAAAGGGCCAAAGATCTATACACCTTCAATTTCCTCCCCTTAATTACTAAAATCAGCGACATACTCCACTCATATGACTTGCCCCCAATCTCTTGGTTCGGCAGCAAAAATATCCTCAAATCTTACGTGCTCCCGATAATTCTTTACAAAATACGTATGCTCCCAATTTCCCTCCCAAAATCTTTCTTCAAAGCCATTAAAAAAGCTTTTTCGGACTATGTATGGAGGCATAAGAGACCACGCTTGGCCCATAGTTTAATGATAAAAAAACGACACGAAGGCGGAAAGGACCTACCCTGTGTCGAAGACTTTTACAAGGCAGCACAACTAAGCTATTGGATGGAACTTAGCCATCCCATAAAAGACCCAATCCTATTTTTACTAGCAGAGGGAGTATACGGGTACTCTCTGACGGAAGACTTTTGGCTCCCAACAGGACTTAAATCCAGGAAGCGTATCTCAGAACCTCTCCTACAGGGCCCTAGTGAGACCTAGGAGGGACTTTGGACTACTTTGGCACCAATCCCTTCCCCCGTGATGCCCATACGCACGATACACAAGCTATTAGACATACCCCCAGACTCAACAACCACTTGTATCTGGAAGAAATTCCAGGGAATCACTGTAAGGGACCTTTAAACCCAAGCCCACAAAAAAACAGCAGAAATATTACAGAACCTCCTTCTTCAACACTCCTTCTCAGCTTTGCAAAAAGCCCATGTAATAAAAACCATAGAGAAATTCCTAAAAACATATAATTCCACCAGACCCAGGACTACCTTTGAAGAAGTCTTGGAAGAAATATCACCAGAAAAGAGGAAACTATCTAAGATAAAGAAGCGCTTTATAGCTCCGGCCTCTCCCACAAAGACCGCCTTTCTTTTGTCATGGGAAAAAGACCTGAATATTAATCTCACCTTGATGAGGTGAGAGTGATAATGAAAATGACCTTTGGACTCTCTCCCTGCGTGTTAATACAGGAAAACCATTATAAGCTATTAGTTAGATGGTACAGAACTCCACAGTGGCTGCACGCATACAAGCTAGGACCCCATAATAAATGTTGGAGATGTGAGGCCGCCGTGGGCTCCTTCCTACATATCTAAAGAAGAACTAAGGAGGGTGCCGTAGTTCTCTATATTGATTGATTGAAGGTTACATATTTCATTCTTGTCTTTCTTTCCTGTTCCGTTTCCCTTCCTTTACGCCACTTTCCTATTTGTGTCTCTCCCCCCCCCCCCCCCCCCCTTGACTTCCCTCGCACCCTCCTGCCCTTGCTGATCACACCGGAAGGACTCCCTTGGGTACAATCTCATTGTAAACTCTGCTTTCAGTACTCCGAGAGAAGGTCAAGGATCCTGCCAGAAGTCGTTCATCAGGACACTAAATGGAAGCCACCCGCATCACCACGTTCAATGCCAGGAGACTCATTTTAAGGGCAACAAACACGTGACACTCCCTGGGAAATTCTTTTCACAGGAGTTCCACAACACACATCCTACATCAGCCTCAAAGGGGGTCTCCATTTTTATCCACAGGTCCATCCCATTCAAATATGAAGCCCAGTATGCAGACGGTGAAGGGAGAGCTCTCTTTATAAAAGGCACAATTAATAACGTGAAGTTAACCTTCGCAAATTTATATGCCCCCAATTCCGATCAGGTCCCATGGTTAATAAAACAATTAGAAATCCTCAAACAATTTGCAGTGGGCCAGGTCTTTGTGGGAGGGGACTGGAATTTAACTCTGAATCCAGCGTTAGACGCATCGACGGGTCGCTCTCAGGTCCCAAAGAGGAAACTTGGAGCATTGCTCCGAGCCCTCCAGAACTTAGAAGTTACAGATGCATGGAGATGCCTACACCCGTCTACAAAGGACTACACGTTCTTTTCAGCCGTACACTCCTCTTACCAGAGGCTTGATTATCTATTTGTATCTTATTCCCTACTTCAACAAGTGGGAAAAGCCCATATAGATATTATGACCATCTCGGACCACGCCCCAGTACATATCGACATCAAACCCCATAAAATAGAGCCAAGAGAGTGGAGATGGCGACTCAATGAGTCGCTATTAGACTCAGTCGAAGAAAAGTCACGACTATCCGAATCTATAGAAGAATTTTTCAAACTAAACACTGTAGACGAAACAGAAATGCCAATAATTTGGGAAGCCCACAAGGCCTATACAAGAGGCCTCCTAATAGCTCTAGGGACAAAAGTGAAAAAACAACAACAAAGGGATATTGATAATAAACTAAACCAAATCGCAAAACTGGAGCAAAAAGCAAAAACCTCCCAGCCCAAAAAAGAAATGGAGGAACTAGTTGTCCTGAGACAGGAGTTAAAAAATTGCTTGGAGGCTAGGTTTAACAAACGACGCTTATATTTCAAACACACAGTTTATGCTCACGGCAATAAAGGGAGTAGATTCATGTCAACTCTAATTAAGAAAGCCCGCGCCAGAAACCATATAGCAGCGATACAAACACAAAAGGGTGGGGTGGTCTCCTCCACCAATGATATAGCTAACGAATTCCAGAAATATTATTCTGAATTATACGATTTGCATGGTCGGGGGGAAAACCCTATCCCACAAAAAACAAAAGCCGAAATAGACAACTTCCTGAGTACCCTTAATCTTCCCAAACTTGACGACACAGAAGCTAACACCTTAGTAACTCCAGTCACAAGCACAGAAATTGAATCGGTTCTAAAATCTTGTCCAGCGGGGAAAAGCCCGGGCCCAGATGGCCTATCCTTAGCCTATTATAACTCCTTTAAGGAAATACTGATTCCTCGACTTAAAGACCTATGTAACGCGCTCCTTCTGGGGAAGCCCCTACCTAAACAATCCCTAGAAGCGCATATCACGCTACTACATAAAGAGGGGAAAAACCCTGAATTATGCGGCAGCTATAGGCCTATCTCGCTGATCAATGTAGACGTGAAGATATGGGCTAAGGTGCTGGCCAAAAGACTAGAGGACTTCATCCCCGAACTGGTTAATAAGGAACAAGCAGGATTCGTTAAGGGAGGAGAGGGAAAGGACAATTGCTTTCGACTACTTCATGTGGTAAGATACGCCCAATCCCGCAATATCCCTTTGGCCCTGGCGGGGACCGACGCTGAAAAAGCGTTTGATAGGGTGAGCTGGACCTACTTAGAGGCAACCCTCAGACATTTCAACTTACCACCTCCCTTCATTACTTCAATCTTCTCCCTTTACTCTAGACCGTACGCAAGACTAAAAATAAATGAAATCTTATCCCCCCCATTTGACATATGTAACGGAACCCGTCAGGGATGCCCGCTATCCCCCTCTCTCTTTATCCTCGCATTGGAGCCCCTGCTTCAGAGGGTGAGGCAGGACCAGACTATTAGAGGACTGGAGATAGGCTCCAACACCATATCCACCGCTGAGTTCGCCGATGACGTCATGTTTGTAGTCACAGAACCAGCGAAAGGGATCCCTAGACTTGTCTCGCTCCTGGAGGAGTTTGGGACGCTATCAAATTTCAAGGTGAATTTCTCAAAGTCAACAATCTTAAACATCTCCATCCCTAAGCACCAATATGACCTCCTACAGTCCAGCTCACCCTTCAAGTGGTCCAATTCTCATATTGACTATCTGGGTATTAAACTCACCAAAAGGGCCAAAGATCTATACACCTTCAATTTCCTCCCCTTAATTACTAAAATCAGCGACATACTCCACTCATATGACTTGCCCCCAATCTCTTGGTTCGGCAGCAAAAATATCCTCAAATCTTACGTGCTCCCGATAATTCTTTACAAAATACGTATGCTCCCAATTTCCCTCCCAAAATCTTTCTTCAAAGCCATAAAAAGCTTTTTCGGACTATGTATGGAGGCATAAGAGACCACGCTTGGCCCATAGTTTAATGATAAAAAAAACGACACGAAGGCGGAAAGGACCTACCCTGTGTCGAAGACTTTTACAAGGCAGCACAACTAAGCTATTGGATGGAACTTAGCCATCCCATAAAAGACCCAATCCTATTTTTACTAGCAGAGGGAGTATACGGGTACTCTCTGACGGAAGACCTTTGGCTCCCAACAGGACTTAAATCCAGGAAGCGTATCTCAGAACCTCTCCTACAGGGCCCTAGTGAGACCTAGGAGGGACTTTGGACTACTTTGGCACCAATCCCTTCCCCCGTGATGCCCATACGCACGATACACAAGCTATTAGACATACCCCCAGACTCAACAACCACTTGTATCTGGAAGAAATTCCAGGGAATCACTGTAAGGGACCTTTAAACCCAAGCCCACAAAAAAAACAGCAGAAATATTACAGAACCTCCTTCTTCAACACTCCTTCTCAGCTTTGCAAAAAGCCCATGTAATAAAAACCATAGAGAAATTCCTAAAAACATATAATTCCACCAGACCCAGGACTACCTTTGAAGAAGTCTTGGAAGAAATATCACCAGAAAAGAGGAAACTATCTAAGATAAAGAAGCGCTTTATAGCTCCGGCCTCTCCCACAAAGACCGCCTTTCTTTTGTCATGGGAAAAAGACCTGAATATTAATCTCACCTTGATGAGGTGAGAGTGATAATGAAAATGACCTTTGGACTCTCTCCCTGCGTGTTAATACAGGAAAACCATTATAAGCTATTAGTTAGATGGTACAGAACTCCACAGTGGCTGCACGCATACAAGCTAGGACCCCATAATAAATGTTGGAGATGTGAGGCCGCCGTGGGCTCCTTCCTACATATCTAAAGAAGAACTAAGGAGGGTGCCGTAGTTCTCTATATTGATTGATTGAAGGTTACATATTTCTTTCTTGTCTTTCTTTCCTGTTCCGTTTCCCTTCCTTTACGCCACTTTCCTATTTGTGTCTCTCCCCCCCCCCCCCCCTTGACTTCCCTCGCACCCTCCTGCCCTTGCTGATCACACCGGAAGGACTCCCTTGGGTACAATCTCATTGTAAACTCTGCTTTCAGTACTCCGAGAGAAGGTCAAGGATCCTGCCAGAAGTCGTTCATCAGGACACTAAATGGAAGCCACCCGCATCACCACGTTCAATGCCAGGAGACTCATTTTAAGGGCAACAAACACGTGACACTCCCTGGGAAATTCTTTTCACAGGAGTTCCACAACACACATCCTACATCAGCCTCAAAGGGGGTCTCCATTTTTATCCACAGGTCCATCCCATTCAAATATGAAGCCCAGTATGCAGACGGTGAAGGGAGAGCTCTCTTTATAAAAGGCACAATTAATAACGTGAAGTTAACCTTCGCAAATTTATATGCCCCCAATTCCGATCAGGTCCCATGGTTAATAAAACAATTAGAAATCCTCAAACAATTTGCAGTGGGCCAGGTCTTTGTGGGAGGGGACTGGAATTTAACTCTGAATCCAGCGTTAGACGCATCGACGGGTCGCTCTCAGGTCCCAAAGAGGAAACTTGGAGCATTGCTCCGAGCCCTCCAGAACTTAGAAGTTACAGATGCATGGAGATGCCTACACCCGTCTACAAAGGACTACACGTTCTTTTCAGCCGTACACTCCTCTTACCAGAGGCTTGATTATCTATTTGTATCTTATTCCCTACTTCAACAAGTGGGAAAAGCCCATATAGATATTATGACCATCTCGGACCACGCCCCAGTACATATCGACATCAAACCCCATAAAATAGAGCCAAGAGAGTGGAGATGGCGACTCAATGAGTCGCTATTAGACTCAGTCGAAGAAAAGTCACGACTATCCGAATCTATAGAAGAATTTTTCAAACTAAACACTGTAGACGAAACAGAAATGCCAATAATTTGGGAAGCCCACAAGGCCTATACAAGAGGCCTCCTAATAGCTCTAGGGACAAAAGTGAAAAAACAACAACAAAGGGATATTGATAATAAACTAAACCAAATCGCAAAACTGGAGCAAAAAGCAAAAACCTCCCAGCCCAAAAAAGAAATGGAGGAACTAGTTGTCCTGAGACAGGAGTTAAAAAATTGCTTGGAGGCTAGGTTTAACAAACGACGCTTATATTTCAAACACACAGTTTATGCTCACGGCAATAAAGGGAGTAGATTCATGTCAACTCTAATTAAGAAAGCCCGCGCCAGAAACCATATAGCAGCGATACAAACACAAAAGGGTGGGGTGGTCTCCTCCACCAATGATATAGCTAACGAATTCCAGAAATATTATTCTGAATTATACGATTTGCATGGTCGGGGGGAAAACCCTATCCCACAAAAAACAAAAGCCGAAATAGACAACTTCCTGAGTACCCTTAATCTTCCCAAACTTGACGACACAGAAGCTAACACCTTAGTAACTCCAGTCACAAGCACAGAAATTGAATCGGTTCTAAAATCTTGTCCAGCGGGGAAAAGCCCGGGCCCAGATGGCCTATCCTTAGCCTATTATAACTCCTTTAAGGAAATACTGATTCCTCGACTTAAAGACCTATGTAACGCGCTCCTTCTGGGGAAGCCCCTACCTAAACAATCCCTAGAAGCGCATATCACGCTACTACATAAAGAGGGGAAAAACCCTGAATTATGCGGCAGCTATAGGCCTATCTCGCTGATCAATGTAGACGTGAAGATATGGGCTAAGGTGCTGGCCAAAAGACTAGAGGACTTCATCCCCGAACTGGTTAATAAGGAACAAGCAGGATTCGTTAAGGGAGGAGAGGGAAAGGACAATTGCTTTCGACTACTTCATGTGGTAAGATACGCCCAATCCCGCAATATCCCTTTGGCCCTGGCGGGGACCGACGCTGAAAAAGCGTTTGATAGGGTGAGCTGGACCTACTTAGAGGCAACCCTCAGACATTTCAACTTACCACCTCCCTTCATTACTTCAATCTTCTCCCTTTACTCTAGACCGTACGCAAGACTAAAAATAAATGAAATCTTATCCCCCCCATTTGACATATGTAACGGAACCCGTCAGGGATGCCCGCTATCCCCCTCTCTCTTTATCCTCGCATTGGAGCCCCTGCTTCAGAGGGTGAGGCAGGACCAGACTATTAGAGGACTGGAGATAGGCTCCAACACCATATCCACCGCTGAGTTCGCCGATGACGTCATGTTTGTAGTCACAGAACCAGCGAAAGGGATCCCTAGACTTGTCTCGCTCCTGGAGGAGTTTGGGACGCTATCAAATTTCAAGGTGAATTTCTCAAAGTCAACAATCTTAAACATCTCCATCCCTAAGCACCAATATGACCTCCTACAGTCCAGCTCACCCTTCAAGTGGTCCAATTCTCATATTGACTATCTGGGTATTAAACTCACCAAAAGGGCCAAAGATCTATACACCTTCAATTTCCTCCCCTTAATTACTAAAATCAGCGACATACTCCACTCATATGACTTGCCCCCAATCTCTTGGTTCGGCAGCAAAAATATCCTCAAATCTTACGTGCTCCCGATAATTCTTTACAAAATACGTATGCTCCCAATTTCCCTCCCAAAATCTTTCTTCAAAGCCATTAAAAAAGCTTTTTCGGACTATGTATGGAGGCATAAGAGACCACGCTTGGCCCATAGTTTAATGATAAAAAAACGACACGAAGGCGGAAAGGACCTACCCTGTGTCGAAGACTTTTACAAGGCAGCACAACTAAGCTATTGGATGGAACTTAGCCATCCCATAAAAGACCCAATCCTATTTTTACTAGCAGAGGGAGTATACGGGTACTCTCTGACGGAAGACCTTTGGCTCCCAACAGGACTTAAATCCAGGAAGCGTATCTCAGAACCTCTCCTACAGGGCCCTAGTGAGACCTAGGAGGGACTTTGGACTACTTTGGCACCAATCCCTTCCCCCGTGATGCCCATACGCACGATACACAAGCTATTAGACATACCCCCAGACTCAACAACCACTTGTATCTGGAAGAAATTCCAGGGAATCACTGTAAGGGACCTTTAAACCCAAGCCCACAAAAAAAACAGCAGAAATATTACAGAACCTCCTTCTTCAACACTCCTTCTCAGCTTTGCAAAAAGCCCATGTAATAAAAACCATAGAGAAATTCCTAAAAACATATAATTCCACCAGACCCAGGACTACCTTTGAAGAAGTCTTGGAAGAAATATCACCAGAAAAGAGGAAACTATCTAAGATAAAGAAGCGCTTTATAGCTCCGGCCTCTCCCACAAAGACCGCCTTTCTTTTGTCATGGGAAAAAGACCTGAATATTAATCTCACCTTGATGAGGTGAGAGTGATAATGAAAATGACCTTTGGACTCTCTCCCTGCGTGTTAATACAGGAAAACCATTATAAGCTATTAGTTAGATGGTACAGAACTCCACAGTGGCTGCACGCATACAAGCTAGGACCCCATAATAAATGTTGGAGATGTGAGGCCGCCGTGGGCTCCTTCCTACATATCTAAAGAAGAACTAAGGAGGGTGCCGTAGTTCTCTATATTGATTGATTGAAGGTTACATATTTCTTTCTTGTCTTTCTTTCCTGTTCCGTTTCCCTTCCTTTACGCCACTTTCCTATTTGTGTCTCTCCCCCCCCCCCCTTGACTTCCCTCGCACCCTCCTGCCCTTGCTGATCACACCGGAAGGACTCCCTTGGGTACAATCTCATTGTAAACTCTGCTTTCAGTACTCCGAGAGAAGGTCAAGGATCCTGCCAGAAGTCGTTCATCAGGACACTAAATGGAAGCCACCCGCATCACCACGTTCAATGCCAGGAGACTCATTTTAAGGGCAACAAACACGTGACACTCCCTGGGAAATTCTTTTCACAGGAGTTCCACAACACACATCCTACATCAGCCTCAAAGGGGGTCTCCATTTTTATCCACAGGTCCATCCCATTCAAATATGAAGCCCAGTATGCAGACGGTGAAGGGAGAGCTCTCTTTATAAAAGGCACAATTAATAACGTGAAGTTAACCTTCGCAAATTTATATGCCCCCAATTCCGATCAGGTCCCATGGTTAATAAAACAATTAGAAATCCTCAAACAATTTGCAGTGGGCCAGGTCTTTGTGGGAGGGGACTGGAATTTAACTCTGAATCCAGCGTTAGACGCATCGACGGGTCGCTCTCAGGTCCCAAAGAGGAAACTTGGAGCATTGCTCCGAGCCCTCCAGAACTTAGAAGTTACAGATGCATGGAGATGCCTACACCCGTCTACAAAGGACTACACGTTCTTTTCAGCCGTACACTCCTCTTACCAGAGGCTTGATTATCTATTTGTATCTTATTCCCTACTTCAACAAGTGGGAAAAGCCCATATAGATATTATGACCATCTCGGACCACGCCCCAGTACATATCGACATCAAACCCCATAAAATAGAGCCAAGAGAGTGGAGATGGCGACTCAATGAGTCGCTATTAGACTCAGTCGAAGAAAAGTCACGACTATCCGAATCTATAGAAGAATTTTTCAAACTAAACACTGTAGACGAAACAGAAATGCCAATAATTTGGGAAGCCCACAAGGCCTATACAAGAGGCCTCCTAATAGCTCTAGGGACAAAAGTGAAAAAACAACAACAAAGGGATATTGATAATAAACTAAACCAAATCGCAAAACTGGAGCAAAAAGCAAAAACCTCCCAGCCCAAAAAAGAAATGGAGGAACTAGTTGTCCTGAGACAGGAGTTAAAAAATTGCTTGGAGGCTAGGTTTAACAAACGACGCTTATATTTCAAACACACAGTTTATGCTCACGGCAATAAAGGGAGTAGATTCATGTCAACTCTAATTAAGAAAGCCCGCGCCAGAAACCATATAGCAGCGATACAAACACAAAAGGGTGGGGTGGTCTCCTCCACCAATGATATAGCTAACGAATTCCAGAAATATTATTCTGAATTATACGATTTGCATGGTCGGGGGGAAAACCCTATCCCACAAAAAACAAAAGCCGAAATAGACAACTTCCTGAGTACCCTTAATCTTCCCAAACTTGACGACACAGAAGCTAACACCTTAGTAACTCCAGTCACAAGCACAGAAATTGAATCGGTTCTAAAATCTTGTCCAGCGGGGAAAAGCCCGGGCCCAGATGGCCTATCCTTAGCCTATTATAACTCCTTTAAGGAAATACTGATTCCTCGACTTAAAGACCTATGTAACGCGCTCCTTCTGGGGAAGCCCCTACCTAAACAATCCCTAGAAGCGCATATCACGCTACTACATAAAGAGGGGAAAAACCCTGAATTATGCGGCAGCTATAGGCCTATCTCGCTGATCAATGTAGACGTGAAGATATGGGCTAAGGTGCTGGCCAAAAGACTAGAGGACTTCATCCCCGAACTGGTTAATAAGGAACAAGCAGGATTCGTTAAGGGAGGAGAGGGAAAGGACAATTGCTTTCGACTACTTCATGTGGTAAGATACGCCCAATCCCGCAATATCCCTTTGGCCCTGGCGGGGACCGACGCTGAAAAAGCGTTTGATAGGGTGAGCTGGACCTACTTAGAGGCAACCCTCAGACATTTCAACTTACCACCTCCCTTCATTACTTCAATCTTCTCCCTTTACTCTAGACCGTACGCAAGACTAAAAATAAATGAAATCTTATCCCCCCCATTTGACATATGTAACGGAACCCGTCAGGGATGCCCGCTATCCCCCTCTCTCTTTATCCTCGCATTGGAGCCCCTGCTTCAGAGGGTGAGGCAGGACCAGACTATTAGAGGACTGGAGATAGGCTCCAACACCATATCCACCGCTGAGTTCGCCGATGACGTCATGTTTGTAGTCACAGAACCAGCGAAAGGGATCCCTAGACTTGTCTCGCTCCTGGAGGAGTTTGGGACGCTATCAAATTTCAAGGTGAATTTCTCAAAGTCAACAATCTTAAACATCTCCATCCCTAAGCACCAATATGACCTCCTACAGTCCAGCTCACCCTTCAAGTGGTCCAATTCTCATATTGACTATCTGGGTATTAAACTCACCAAAAGGGCCAAAGATCTATACACCTTCAATTTCCTCCCCTTAATTACTAAAATCAGCGACATACTCCACTCATATGACTTGCCCCCAATCTCTTGGTTCGGCAGCAAAAATATCCTCAAATCTTACGTGCTCCCGATAATTCTTTACAAAATACGTATGCTCCCAATTTCCCTCCCAAAATCTTTCTTCAAAGCCATTAAAAAAGCTTTTTCGGACTATGTATGGAGGCATAAGAGACCACGCTTGGCCCATAGTTTAATGATAAAAAAACGACACGAAGGCGGAAAGGACCTACCCTGTGTCGAAGACTTTTACAAGGCAGCACAACTAAGCTATTGGATGGAACTTAGCCATCCCATAAAAGACCCAATCCTATTTTTACTAGCAGAGGGAGTATACGGGTACTCTCTGACGGAAGACCTTTGGCTCCCAACAGGACTTAAATCCAGGAAGCGTATCTCAGAACCTCTCCTACAGGGCCCTAGTGAGACCTAGGAGGGACTTTGGACTACTTTGGCACCAATCCCTTCCCCCGTGATGCCCATACGCACGATACACAAGCTATTAGACATACCCCCAGACTCAACAACCACTTGTATCTGGAAGAAATTCCAGGGAATCACTGTAAGGGACCTTTAAACCCAAGCCCACAAAAAAAACAGCAGAAATATTACAGAACCTCCTTCTTCAACACTCCTTCTCAGCTTTGCAAAAAGCCCATGTAATAAAAACCATAGAGAAATTCCTAAAAACATATAATTCCACCAGACCCAGGACTACCTTTGAAGAAGTCTTGGAAGAAATATCACCAGAAAAGAGGAAACTATCTAAGATAAAGAAGCGCTTTATAGCTCCGGCCTCTCCCACAAAGACCGCCTTTCTTTTGTCATGGGAAAAAGACCTGAATATTAATCTCACCTTGATGAGGTGAGAGTGATAATGAAAATGACCTTTGGACTCTCTCCCTGCGTGTTAATACAGGAAAACCATTATAAGCTATTAGTTAGATGGTACAGAACTCCACAGTGGCTGCACGCATACAAGCTAGGACCCCATAATAAATGTTGGAGATGTGAGGCCGCCGTGGGCTCCTTCCTACATATCTAAAGAAGAACTAAGGAGGGTGCCGTAGTTCTCTATATTGATTGATTGAAGGTTACATATTTCTTTCTTGTCTTTCTTTCCTGTTCCGTTTCCCTTCCTTTACGCCACTTTCCTATTTGTGTCTCTCCCCCCCCCCCCCCCTTGACTTCCCTCGCACCCTCCTGCCCTTGCTGATCACACCGGAAGGACTCCCTTGGGTACAATCTCATTGTAAACTCTGCTTTCAGTACTCCGAGAGAAGGTCAAGGATCCTGCCAGAAGTCGTTCATCAGGACACTAAATGGAAGCCACCCGCATCACCACGTTCAATGCCAGGAGACTCATTTTAAGGGCAACAAACACGTGACACTCCCTGGGAAATTCTTTTCACAGGAGTTCCACAACACACATCCTACATCAGCCTCAAAGGGGGTCTCCATTTTTATCCACAGGTCCATCCCATTCAAATATGAAGCCCAGTATGCAGACGGTGAAGGGAGAGCTCTCTTTATAAAAGGCACAATTAATAACGTGAAGTTAACCTTCGCAAATTTATATGCCCCCAATTCCGATCAGGTCCCATGGTTAATAAAACAATTAGAAATCCTCAAACAATTTGCAGTGGGCCAGGTCTTTGTGGGAGGGGACTGGAATTTAACTCTGAATCCAGCGTTAGACGCATCGACGGGTCGCTCTCAGGTCCCAAAGAGGAAACTTGGAGCATTGCTCCGAGCCCTCCAGAACTTAGAAGTTACAGATGCATGGAGATGCCTACACCCGTCTACAAAGGACTACACGTTCTTTTCAGCCGTACACTCCTCTTACCAGAGGCTTGATTATCTATTTGTATCTTATTCCCTACTTCAACAAGTGGGAAAAGCCCATATAGATATTATGACCATCTCGGACCACGCCCCAGTACATATCGACATCAAACCCCATAAAATAGAGCCAAGAGAGTGGAGATGGCGACTCAATGAGTCGCTATTAGACTCAGTCGAAGAAAAGTCACGACTATCCGAATCTATAGAAGAATTTTTCAAACTAAACACTGTAGACGAAACAGAAATGCCAATAATTTGGGAAGCCCACAAGGCCTATACAAGAGGCCTCCTAATAGCTCTAGGGACAAAAGTGAAAAAACAACAACAAAGGGATATTGATAATAAACTAAACCAAATCGCAAAACTGGAGCAAAAAGCAAAAACCTCCCAGCCCAAAAAAGAAATGGAGGAACTAGTTGTCCTGAGACAGGAGTTAAAAAATTGCTTGGAGGCTAGGTTTAACAAACGACGCTTATATTTCAAACACACAGTTTATGCTCACGGCAATAAAGGGAGTAGATTCATGTCAACTCTAATTAAGAAAGCCCGCGCCAGAAACCATATAGCAGCGATACAAACACAAAAGGGTGGGGTGGTCTCCTCCACCAATGATATAGCTAACGAATTCCAGAAATATTATTCTGAATTATACGATTTGCATGGTCGGGGGGAAAACCCTATCCCACAAAAAACAAAAGCCGAAATAGACAACTTCCTGAGTACCCTTAATCTTCCCAAACTTGACGACACAGAAGCTAACACCTTAGTAACTCCAGTCACAAGCACAGAAATTGAATCGGTTCTAAAATCTTGTCCAGCGGGGAAAAGCCCGGGCCCAGATGGCCTATCCTTAGCCTATTATAACTCCTTTAAGGAAATACTGATTCCTCGACTTAAAGACCTATGTAACGCGCTCCTTCTGGGGAAGCCCCTACCTAAACAATCCCTAGAAGCGCATATCACGCTACTACATAAAGAGGGGAAAAACCCTGAATTATGCGGCAGCTATAGGCCTATCTCGCTGATCAATGTAGACGTGAAGATATGGGCTAAGGTGCTGGCCAAAAGACTAGAGGACTTCATCCCCGAACTGGTTAATAAGGAACAAGCAGGATTCGTTAAGGGAGGAGAGGGAAAGGACAATTGCTTTCGACTACTTCATGTGGTAAGATACGCCCAATCCCGCAATATCCCTTTGGCCCTGGCGGGGACCGACGCTGAAAAAGCGTTTGATAGGGTGAGCTGGACCTACTTAGAGGCAACCCTCAGACATTTCAACTTACCACCTCCCTTCATTACTTCAATCTTCTCCCTTTACTCTAGACCGTACGCAAGACTAAAAATAAATGAAATCTTATCCCCCCCATTTGACATATGTAACGGAACCCGTCAGGGATGCCCGCTATCCCCCTCTCTCTTTATCCTCGCATTGGAGCCCCTGCTTCAGAGGGTGAGGCAGGACCAGACTATTAGAGGACTGGAGATAGGCTCCAACACCATATCCACCGCTGAGTTCGCCGATGACGTCATGTTTGTAGTCACAGAACCAGCGAAAGGGATCCCTAGACTTGTCTCGCTCCTGGAGGAGTTTGGGACGCTATCAAATTTCAAGGTGAATTTCTCAAAGTCAACAATCTTAAACATCTCCATCCCTAAGCACCAATATGACCTCCTACAGTCCAGCTCACCCTTCAAGTGGTCCAATTCTCATATTGACTATCTGGGTATTAAACTCACCAAAAGGGCCAAAGATCTATACACCTTCAATTTCCTCCCCTTAATTACTAAAATCAGCGACATACTCCACTCATATGACTTGCCCCCAATCTCTTGGTTCGGCAGCAAAAATATCCTCAAATCTTACGTGCTCCCGATAATTCTTTACAAAATACGTATGCTCCCAATTTCCCTCCCAAAATCTTTCTTCAAAGCCATTAAAAAAGCTTTTTCGGACTATGTATGGAGGCATAAGAGACCACGCTTGGCCCATAGTTTAATGATAAAAAAACGACACGAAGGCGGAAAGGACCTACCCTGTGTCGAAGACTTTTACAAGGCAGCACAACTAAGCTATTGGATGGAACTTAGCCATCCCATAAAAGACCCAATCCTATTTTTACTAGCAGAGGGAGTATACGGGTACTCTCTGACGGAAGACCTTTGGCTCCCAACAGGACTTAAATCCAGGAAGCGTATCTCAGAACCTCTCCTACAGGGCCCTAGTGAGACCTAGGAGGGACTTTGGACTACTTTGGCACCAATCCCTTCCCCCGTGATGCCCATACGCACGATACACAAGCTATTAGACATACCCCCAGACTCAACAACCACTTGTATCTGGAAGAAATTCCAGGGAATCACTGTAAGGGACCTTTAAACCCAAGCCCACAAAAAAAACAGCAGAAATATTACAGAACCTCCTTCTTCAACACTCCTTCTCAGCTTTGCAAAAAGCCCATGTAATAAAAACCATAGAGAAATTCCTAAAAACATATAATTCCACCAGACTCAGGACTACCTTTGAAGAAGTCTTGGAAGAAATATCACCAGAAAAGAGGAAACTATCTAAGATAAAGAAGCGCTTTATAGCTCCGGCCTCTCCCACAAAGACCGCCTTTCTTTTGTCATGGGAAAAAGACCTGAATATTAATCTCACCTTGATGAGGTGAGAGTGATAATGAAAATGACCTTTGGACTCTCTCCCTGCGTGTTAATACAGGAAAACCATTATAAGCTATTAGTTAGATGGTACAGAACTCCACAGTGGCTGCACGCATACAAGCTAGGACCCCATAATAAATGTTGGAGATGTGAGGCCGCCGTGGGCTCCTTCCTACATATCTAAAGAAGAACTAAGGAGGGTGCCGTAGTTCTCTATATTGATTGATTGATTGAAGGTTACATATTTCTTTCTTGTCTTTCTTTCCTGTTCCGTTTCCCTTCCTTTACGCCACTTTCCTATTTGTGTCTCTCCCCCCCCCCCCCTTGACTTCCCTCGCACCCTCCTGCCCTTGCTGATCACACCGGAAGGACTCCCTTGGGTACAATCTCATTGTAAACTCTGCTTTCAGTACTCCGAGAGAAGGTCAAGGATCCTGCCAGAAGTCGTTCATCAGGACACTAAATGGAAGCCACCCGCATCACCACGTTCAATGCCAGGAGACTCATTTTAAGGGCAACAAACACGTGACACTCCCTGGGAAATTCTTTTCACAGGAGTTCCACAACACACATCCTACATCAGCCTCAAAGGGGGTCTCCATTTTTATCCACAGGTCCATCCCATTCAAATATGAAGCCCAGTATGCAGACGGTGAAGGGAGAGCTCTCTTTATAAAAGGCACAATTAATAACGTGAAGTTAACCTTCGCAAATTTATATGCCCCCAATTCCGATCAGGTCCCATGGTTAATAAAACAATTAGAAATCCTCAAACAATTTGCAGTGGGCCAGGTCTTTGTGGGAGGGGACTGGAATTTAACTCTGAATCCAGCGTTAGACGCATCGACGGGTCGCTCTCAGGTCCCAAAGAGGAAACTTGGAGCATTGCTCCGAGCCCTCCAGAACTTAGAAGTTACAGATGCATGGAGATGCCTACACCCGTCTACAAAGGACTACACGTTCTTTTCAGCCGTACACTCCTCTTACCAGAGGCTTGATTATCTATTTGTATCTTATTCCCTACTTCAACAAGTGGGAAAAGCCCATATAGATATTATGACCATCTCGGACCACGCCCCAGTACATATCGACATCAAACCCCATAAAATAGAGCCAAGAGAGTGGAGATGGCGACTCAATGAGTCGCTATTAGACTCAGTCGAAGAAAAGTCACGACTATCCGAATCTATAGAAGAATTTTTCAAACTAAACACTGTAGACGAAACAGAAATGCCAATAATTTGGGAAGCCCACAAGGCCTATACAAGAGGCCTCCTAATAGCTCTAGGGACAAAAGTGAAAAAACAACAACAAAGGGATATTGATAATAAACTAAACCAAATCGCAAAACTGGAGCAAAAAGCAAAAACCTCCCAGCCCAAAAAAGAAATGGAGGAACTAGTTGTCCTGAGACAGGAGTTAAAAAATTGCTTGGAGGCTAGGTTTAACAAACGACGCTTATATTTCAAACACACAGTTTATGCTCACGGCAATAAAGGGAGTAGATTCATGTCAACTCTAATTAAGAAAGCCCGCGCCAGAAACCATATAGCAGCGATACAAACACAAAAGGGTGGGGTGGTCTCCTCCACCAATGATATAGCTAACGAATTCCAGAAATATTATTCTGAATTATACGATTTGCATGGTCGGGGGGAAAACCCTATCCCACAAAAAACAAAAGCCGAAATAGACAACTTCCTGAGTACCCTTAATCTTCCCAAACTTGACGACACAGAAGCTAACACCTTAGTAACTCCAGTCACAAGCACAGAAATTGAATCGGTTCTAAAATCTTGTCCAGCGGGGAAAAGCCCGGGCCCAGATGGCCTATCCTTAGCCTATTATAACTCCTTTAAGGAAATACTGATTCCTCGACTTAAAGACCTATGTAACGCGCTCCTTCTGGGAAAGCCCCTACCTAAACAATCCCTAGAAGCGCATATCACGCTACTACATAAAGAGGGGAAAAACCCTGAATTATGCGGCAGCTATAGGCCTATCTCGCTGATCAATGTAGACGTGAAGATATGGGCTAAGGTGCTGGCCAAAAGACTAGAGGACTTCATCCCCGAACTGGTTAATAAGGAACAAGCAGGATTCGTTAAGGGAGGAGAGGGAAAGGACAATTGCTTTCGACTACTTCATGTGGTAAGATACGCCCAATCCCGCAATATCCCTTTGGCCCTGGCGGGGACCGACGCTGAAAAAGCGTTTGATAGGGTGAGCTGGACCTACTTAGAGGCAACCCTCAGACATTTCAACTTACCACCTCCCTTCATTACTTCAATCTTCTCCCTTTACTCTAGACCGTACGCAAGACTAAAAATAAATGAAATCTTATCCCCCCCATTTGACATATGTAACGGAACCCGTCAGGGATGCCCGCTATCCCCCTCTCTCTTTATCCTCGCATTGGAGCCCCTGCTTCAGAGGGTGAGGCAGGACCAGACTATTAGAGGACTGGAGATAGGCTCCAACACCATATCCACCGCTGAGTTCGCCGATGACGTCATGTTTGTAGTCACAGAACCAGCGAAAGGGATCCCTAGACTTGTCTCGCTCCTGGAGGAGTTTGGGACGCTATCAAATTTCAAGGTGAATTTCTCAAAGTCAACAATCTTAAACATCTCCATCCCTAAGCACCAATATGACCTCCTACAGTCCAGCTCACCCTTCAAGTGGTCCAATTCTCATATTGACTATCTGGGTATTAAACTCACCAAAAGGGCCAAAGATCTATACACCTTCAATTTCCTCCCCTTAATTACTAAAATCAGCGACATACTCCACTCATATGACTTGCCCCCAATCTCTTGGTTCGGCAGCAAAAATATCCTCAAATCTTACGTGCTCCCGATAATTCTTTACAAAATACGTATGCTCCCAATTTCCCTCCCAAAATCTTTCTTCAAAGCCATTAAAAAAGCTTTTTCGGACTATGTATGGAGGCATAAGAGACCACGCTTGGCCCATAGTTTAATGATAAAAAAACGACACGAAGGCGGAAAGGACCTACCCTGTGTCGAAGACTTTTACAAGGCAGCACAACTAAGCTATTGGATGGAACTTAGCCATCCCATAAAAGACCCAATCCTATTTTTACTAGCAGAGGGAGTATACGGGTACTCTCTGACGGAAGACCTTTGGCTCCCAACAGGACTTAAATCCAGGAAGCGTATCTCAGAACCTCTCCTACAGGGCCCTAGTGAGACCTAGGAGGGACTTTGGACTACTTTGGCACCAATCCCTTCCCCCGTGATGCCCATACGCACGATACACAAGCTATTAGACATACCCCCAGACTCAACAACCACTTGTATCTGGAAGAAATTCCAGGGAATCACTGTAAGGGACCTTTAAACCCAAGCCCACAAAAAAAACAGCAGAAATATTACAGAACCTCCTTCTTCAACACTCCTTCTCAGCTTTGCAAAAAGCCCATGTAATAAAAACCATAGAGAAATTCCTAAAAACATATAATTCCACCAGACCCAGGACTACCTTTGAAGAAGTCTTGGAAGAAATATCACCAGAAAAGAGGAAACTATCTAAGATAAAGAAGCGCTTTATAGCTCCGGCCTCTCCCACAAAGACCGCCTTTCTTTTGTCATGGGAAAAAGACCTGAATATTAATCTCACCTTGATGAGGTGAGAGTGATAATGAAAATGACCTTTGGACTCTCTCCCTGCGTGTTAATACAGGAAAACCATTATAAGCTATTAGTTAGATGGTACAGAACTCCACAGTGGCTGCACGCATACAAGCTAGGACCCCATAATAAATGTTGGAGATGTGAGGCCGCCGTGGGCTCCTTCCTACATATCTAAAGAAGAACTAAGGAGGGTGCCGTAGTTCTCTATATTGATTGATTGAAGGTTACATATTTCTTTCTTGTCTTTCTTTCCTGTTCCGTTTCCCTTCCTTTACGCCACTTTCCTATTTGTGTCTCTCCCCCCCCCCCCCCTTGACTTCCCTCGCACCCTCCTGCCCTTGCTGATCACACCGGAAGGACTCCCTTGGGTACAATCTCATTGTAAACTCTGCTTTCAGTACTCCGAGAGAAGGTCAAGGATCCTGCCAGAAGTCGTTCATCAGGACACTAAATGGAAGCCACCCGCATCACCACGTTCAATGCCAGGAGACTCATTTTAAGGGCAACAAACACGTGACACTCCCTGGGAAATTCTTTTCACAGGAGTTCCACAACACACATCCTACATCAGCCTCAAAGGGGGTCTCCATTTTTATCCACAGGTCCATCCCATTCAAATATGAAGCCCAGTATGCAGACGGTGAAGGGAGAGCTCTCTTTATAAAAGGCACAATTAATAACGTGAAGTTAACCTTCGCAAATTTATATGCCCCCAATTCCGATCAGGTCCCATGGTTAATAAAACAATTAGAAATCCTCAAACAATTTGCAGTGGGCCAGGTCTTTGTGGGAGGGGACTGGAATTTAACTCTGAATCCAGCGTTAGACGCATCGACGGGTCGCTCTCAGGTCCCAAAGAGGAAACTTGGAGCATTGCTCCGAGCCCTCCAGAACTTAGAAGTTACAGATGCATGGAGATGCCTACACCCGTCTACAAAGGACTACACGTTCTTTTCAGCCGTACACTCCTCTTACCAGAGGCTTGATTATCTATTTGTATCTTATTCCCTACTTCAACAAGTGGGAAAAGCCCATATAGATATTATGACCATCTCGGACCACGCCCCAGTACATATCGACATCAAACCCCATAAAATAGAGCCAAGAGAGTGGAGATGGCGACTCAATGAGTCGCTATTAGACTCAGTCGAAGAAAAGTCACGACTATCCGAATCTATAGAAGAATTTTTCAAACTAAACACTGTAGACGAAACAGAAATGCCAATAATTTGGGAAGCCCACAAGGCCTATACAAGAGGCCTCCTAATAGCTCTAGGGACAAAAGTGAAAAAACAACAACAAAGGGATATTGATAATAAACTAAACCAAATCGCAAAACTGGAGCAAAAAGCAAAAACCTCCCAGCCCAAAAAAGAAATGGAGGAACTAGTTGTCCTGAGACAGGAGTTAAAAAATTGCTTGGAGGCTAGGTTTAACAAACGACGCTTATATTTCAAACACACAGTTTATGCTCACGGCAATAAAGGGAGTAGATTCATGTCAACTCTAATTAAGAAAGCCCGCGCCAGAAACCATATAGCAGCGATACAAACACAAAAGGGTGGGGTGGTCTCCTCCACCAATGATATAGCTAACGAATTCCAGAAATATTATTCTGAATTATACGATTTGCATGGTCGGGGGGAAAACCCTATCCCACAAAAAACAAAAGCCGAAATAGACAACTTCCTGAGTACCCTTAATCTTCCCAAACTTGACGACACAGAAGCTAACACCTTAGTAACTCCAGTCACAAGCACAGAAATTGAATCGGTTCTAAAATCTTGTCCAGCGGGGAAAAGCCCGGGCCCAGATGGCCTATCCTTAGCCTATTATAACTCCTTTAAGGAAATACTGATTCCTCGACTTAAAGACCTATGTAACGCGCTCCTTCTGGGAAAGCCCCTACCTAAACAATCCCTAGAAGCGCATATCACGCTACTACATAAAGAGGGGAAAAACCCTGAATTATGCGGCAGCTATAGGCCTATCTCGCTGATCAATGTAGACGTGAAGATATGGGCTAAGGTGCTGGCCAAAAGACTAGAGGACTTCATCCCCGAACTGGTTAATAAGGAACAAGCAGGATTCGTTAAGGGAGGAGAGGGAAAGGACAATTGCTTTCGACTACTTCATGTGGTAAGATACGCCCAATCCCGCAATATCCCTTTGGCCCTGGCGGGGACCGACGCTGAAAAAGCGTTTGATAGGGTGAGCTGGACCTACTTAGAGGCAACCCTCAGACATTTCAACTTACCACCTCCCTTCATTACTTCAATCTTCTCCCTTTACTCTAGACCGTACGCAAGACTAAAAATAAATGAAATCTTATCCCCCCCATTTGACATATGTAACGGAACCCGTCAGGGATGCCCGCTATCCCCCTCTCTCTTTATCCTCGCATTGGAGCCCCTGCTTCAGAGAGGGTGAGGCAGGACCAGACTATTAGAGGACTGGAGATAGGCTCCAACACCATATCCACCGCTGAGTTCGCCGATGACGTCATGTTTGTAGTCACAGAACCAGCGAAAGGGATCCCTAGACTTGTCTCGCTCCTGGAGGAGTTTGGGACGCTATCAAATTTCAAGGTGAATTTCTCAAAGTCAACAATCTTAAACATCTCCATCCCTAAGCACCAATATGACCTCCTACAGTCCAGCTCACCCTTCAAGTGGTCCAATTCTCATATTGACTATCTGGGTATTAAACTCACCAAAAGGGCCAAAGATCTATACACCTTCAATTTCCTCCCCTTAATTACTAAAATCAGCGACATACTCCACTCATATGACTTGCCCCCAATCTCTTGGTTCGGCAGCAAAAATATCCTCAAATCTTACGTGCTCCCGATAATTCTTTACAAAATACGTATGCTCCCAATTTCCCTCCCAAAATCTTTCTTCAAAGCCATTAAAAAAGCTTTTTCGGACTATGTATGGAGGCATAAGAGACCACGCTTGGCCCATAGTTTAATGATAAAAAAACGACACGAAGGCGGAAAGGACCTACCCTGTGTCGAAGACTTTTACAAGGCAGCACAACTAAGCTATTGGATGGAACTTAGCCATCCATAAAAGACCCAATCCTATTTTTACTAGCAGAGGGAGTATACGGGTACTCTCTGACGGAAGACCTTTGGCTCCCAACAGGACTTAAATCCAGGAAGCGTATCTCAGAACCTCTCCTACAGGGCCCTAGTGAGACCTAGGAGGGACTTTGGACTACTTTGGCACCAATCCCTTCCCCCGTGATGCCCATACGCACGATACACAAGCTATTAGACATACCCCCAGACTCAACAACCACTTGTATCTGGAAGAAATTCCAGGGAATCACTGTAAGGGACCTTTAAACCCAAGCCCACAAAAAAAACAGCAGAAATATTACAGAACCTCCTTCTTCAACACTCCTTCTCAGCTTTGCAAAAAGCCCATGTAATAAAAACCATAGAGAAATTCCTAAAAACATATAATTCCACCAGACCCAGGACTACCTTTGAAGAAGTCTTGGAAGAAATATCACCAGAAAAGAGGAAACTATCTAAGATAAAGAAGCGCTTTATAGCTCCGGCCTCTCCCACAAAGACCGCCTTTCTTTTGTCATGGGAAAAAGACCTGAATATTAATCTCACCTTGATGAGGTGAGAGTGATAATGAAAATGACCTTTGGACTCTCTCCCTGCGTGTTAATACAGGAAAACCATTATAAGCTATTAGTTAGATGGTACAGAACTCCACAGTGGCTGCACGCATACAAGCTAGGACCCCATAATAAATGTTGGAGATGTGAGGCCGCCGTGGGCTCCTTCCTACATATCTAAAGAAGAACTAAGGAGGGTGCCGTAGTTCTCTATATTGATTGATTGAAGGTTACATATTTCTTTCTTGTCTTTCTTTCCTGTTCCGTTTCCCTTCCTTTACGCCACTTTCCTATTTGTGTCTCTCCCCCCCCCCCCCCCCTTGACTTCCCTCGCACCCTCCTGCCCTTGCTGATCACACCGGAAGGACTCCCTTGGGTACAATCTCATTGTAAACTCTGCTTTCAGTACTCCGAGAGAAGGTCAAGGATCCTGCCAGAAGTCGTTCATCAGGACACTAAATGGAAGCCACCCGCATCACCACGTTCAATGCCAGGAGACTCATTTTAAGGGCAACAAACACGTGACACTCCCTGGGAAATTCTTTTCACAGGAGTTCCACAACACACATCCTACATCAGCCTCAAAGGGGGTCTCCATTTTTATCCACAGGTCCATCCCATTCAAATATGAAGCCCAGTATGCAGACGGTGAAGGGAGAGCTCTCTTTATAAAAGGCACAATTAATAACGTGAAGTTAACCTTCGCAAATTTATATGCCCCCAATTCCGATCAGGTCCCATGGTTAATAAAACAATTAGAAATCCTCAAACAATTTGCAGTGGGCCAGGTCTTTGTGGGAGGGGACTGGAATTTAACTCTGAATCCAGCGTTAGACGCATCGACGGGTCGCTCTCAGGTCCCAAAGAGGAAACTTGGAGCATTGCTCCGAGCCCTCCAGAACTTAGAAGTTACAGATGCATGGAGATGCCTACACCCGTCTACAAAGGACTACACGTTCTTTTCAGCCGTACACTCCTCTTACCAGAGGCTTGATTATCTATTTGTATCTTATTCCCTACTTCAACAAGTGGGAAAAGCCCATATAGATATTATGACCATCTCGGACCACGCCCCAGTACATATCGACATCAAACCCCATAAAATAGAGCCAAGAGAGTGGAGATGGCGACTCAATGAGTCGCTATTAGACTCAGTCGAAGAAAAGTCACGACTATCCGAATCTATAGAAGAATTTTTCAAACTAAACACTGTAGACGAAACAGAAATGCCAATAATTTGGGAAGCCCACAAGGCCTATACAAGAGGCCTCCTAATAGCTCTAGGGACAAAAGTGAAAAAACAACAACAAAGGGATATTGATAATAAACTAAACCAAATCGCAAAACTGGAGCAAAAAGCAAAAACCTCCCAGCCCAAAAAAGAAATGGAGGAACTAGTTGTCCTGAGACAGGAGTTAAAAAATTGCTTGGAGGCTAGGTTTAACAAACGACGCTTATATTTCAAACACACAGTTTATGCTCACGGCAATAAAGGGAGTAGATTCATGTCAACTCTAATTAAGAAAGCCCGCGCCAGAAACCATATAGCAGCGATACAAACACAAAAGGGTGGGGTGGTCTCCTCCACCAATGATATAGCTAACGAATTCCAGAATATTATTCTGAATTATACGATTTGCATGGTCGGGGGGAAAACCCTATCCCACAAAAAACAAAAGCCGAAATAGACAACTTCCTGAGTACCCTTAATCTTCCCAAACTTGACGACACAGAAGCTAACACCTTAGTAACTCCAGTCACAAGCACAGAAATTGAATCGGTTCTAAAATCTTGTCCAGCGGGGAAAAGCCCGGGCCCAGATGGCCTATCCTTAGCCTATTATAACTCCTTTAAGGAAATACTGATTCCTCGACTTAAAGACCTATGTAACGCGCTCCTTCTGGGAAAGCCCCTACCTAAACAATCCCTAGAAGCGCATATCACGCTACTACATAAAGAGGGGAAAAACCCTGAATTATGCGGCAGCTATAGGCCTATCTCGCTGATCAATGTAGACGTGAAGATATGGGCTAAGGTGCTGGCCAAAAGACTAGAGGACTTCATCCCCGAACTGGTTAATAAGGAACAAGCAGGATTCGTTAAGGGAGGAGAGGGAAAGGACAATTGCTTTCGACTACTTCATGTGGTAAGATACGCCCAATCCCGCAATATCCCTTTGGCCCTGGCGGGGACCGACGCTGAAAAAGCGTTTGATAGGGTGAGCTGGACCTACTTAGAGGCAACCCTCAGACATTTCAACTTACCACCTCCCTTCATTACTTCAATCTTCTCCCTTTACTCTAGACCGTACGCAAGACTAAAAATAAATGAAATCTTATCCCCCCCCATTTGACATATGTAACGGAACCCGTCAGGGATGCCCGCTATCCCCCTCTCTCTTTATCCTCGCATTGGAGCCCCTGCTTCAGAGGGTGAGGCAGGACCAGACTATTAGAGGACTGGAGATAGGCTCCAACACCATATCCACCGCTGAGTTCGCCGTCACTGACCTCTCGCCTCAGCCCCTGCGCTGCATACAGGTCGGCACACACAGACGCTGGAGAGAAGAGGTAAGTGGTCCAACTGCACTGCCACCCGCCAGACCAGACCCACAGGCTGGGTGAGTAGAATGCTATACGGCCGGTGGGCTACATAAAATGAGGTGGCGGGCCGGATTCGGTCCACAGGCCTTGTGTTTGACACATTTGCAAATTGAACTATCAACCAAAGGCAGAACATTGAGGGATCTGAAGTGATTCTTCTTTTAAGCATGTCACTAACCGCATAGATCACGCGGTCCTGCATCTGATTTCTCATCATTTGAAGTAGTAGCAGATTAGAGGCACAAGATACTTAACAATAAGCAAAGAACAAAATGGACGGGGGGTGAGATGATCTAATTCATGATTGGTAGTGAGAGAATGCGCTCCTGGGAAACATACTGCTACAGCAAAATTGCCATAAACCAAGCCACTTGTTTATCTGTCATTCCCGCAGAGATGGTAATGTAATTACTCTCATAATTATCTTCATTAGTGGTGGGTATTATGTGAAGCTCATTCCTCTGCTTTCGCACTATGTTTATTTGTTATTATTTTTCTCTAAACCCCGCTTTCAATTTGCCAAGTCTGTTAAGAATTCTGCGTTTGTTAAACATCTGCGAGGCGCGGAGCTGACATTCTCCTCACTAAAATGAAGATGGTTGTCTTTCAGTTTAAGAATCCCTGCTCCCATTCACTGACATCTGCCCTTC